>NC_069504.1:750280754-750525754 GCF_027579735.1 Bombina bombina | reverse complement strand
ATCTATAAATAAATAGTAGTCACTTGTAAATATGTTTATTACTCTGTAAACCTAAAAAATATTTTTCTGGTGTTGCTTATGCGATAGCTTTGTATCAATGTATTAATATTTCCCTTTATTTTTAAGGTAGAGAATTGGAAAATTCCAGTGTGCAGCATAGTAAGCAGCATTCAGATTCTACCTTAAGAAAATCAAAGAACCACAGGGTCATAGAGCATCACCTGAGTGAGTGATTGGGGGAGTGGTTTAACGGGGTATAAGTATTGTGTCAGTCTGCATTGTATGTTACCTTGACAAAGGCACAGGTTGGGTCCGAAACGTTGGAACCAATAAATGTAAACACTTTGAAAGGAACCCTCCTGGGTCATCAGCCTGGGTGCAAAAATGAAATGAATATGGTAACAGACAAATGCACTCTCAGGTCTTCTTTGTGGTGGGTCAACAACAAAATGTATTGACGTTTCGGGGTTCACATGGACCCCTTCATCAGAAAACACCATATACAGCATATACATATATATTTTTACAATTTGCTGCCATCACTGTACATCTTAGCGCCGTCGCTGAGCTAGTTATCAAATGTGTCTCATGGCATGAGAACTAGGTTCCCATTGAAGCAAATGGAAATGCACTCTTGTGAGCGCAATACTTCCGAGCAATGCAAACGTGAGGTTGTGTTTGCATTGTGGCTAACTTGTAATACTAGTGAACATTCGCATGCGCTGCTATTACTCAGCAGAGTGCAAATAAAACTTTTGCAAAAGCGATATTTTGCGCTACACTTGTAATTAGCCCAAAATAAATAAAAAATGTATTTATTTTCACATATATAACTAAATGATAATAAGATGCAACATCTTCTGAATAAGCATAAATTATAAAATCTGGCCATTTAATTTAGTGCACTAGCACACAGAGGCATAACTAGAAACCACAGGGCCCAGGTTCAAGAATCTAAGAAGGGCCCCCCCCACCCCCCCAAAAAAAGAAGTTAATTTGATACATATATTTTTTTTATTTTTTTTTTACATTTAACACAGAAAAAAAATGTGAATCAGATTATATCTCTGCAAAAGGAGGTACCCTGTGCTCACAGTCCATGAGATGGTCTGACCCCCTATTACTGTATATAGTGACACTGTTTAACCCACCAGTACTGTATATAGTGAGTCAGTAACACAGTCTGTAATCTGCCTGTGAGATGGCTGGCCTGACCTTACCCGCCCCAGCACTTTATAAAGTGACCACAATAGTATGTGACATAGTTCAGCCCCCCCCCCCCCCCGTACTGTATATAGTGGTACTGTATAGACTGACACTGTTTACCCCGCCCCCCCCCCCCCATGCTGTAGTAACAAGGTCTGTAATTTGCTGGTTCCACAAACATACACACACACACACACACACACATACATGCATAAATACACACACAGTCACATACATACATACACACACACACACACATGCATAAAGACACACACAGTCACATACATACATACATACACACACACACATACATGCATAAATACACACACAGTCACATACATACATACATACACACACACATAAACACCAATGGGTAAAACAGAAACACTAACCCCTGTAGTCAGAGACACTAGTGAAGCATCATGTCACACTCACATGATATCAGTGCAGGCAGTGGCAGGTCAACGTTTTTTATTGTAGTTTCGCCCATGGTAGCACAGATCTTTTTTGAAGGCTAACATCCCTGGTAAACTACATATGGACAGACAAATTCCACTTAGTTGTTATCTTTAGAGAGTGGAGTGCCCCTTTGTGCTTCTCTATAACTTCAGGTAATTAATATAAAAAAAATGTAGGCAACCCTAAGTCTCCCACATGATGCCATACTGAACAAAATGAAGCCTGTGCCAGGAACCTGTGTTTTCTTCCTCTCGCAGGGGAGAAGCGTCTGCCAACTTTTTTAGTTTGAAATTAGGCAGTGCACAAATATACTGATAACACAATTTTGTGGGAGTATAGAGCGAGGAATTTATTCAATCTTTATACAACTTATCTGAGTTTCCAGCTATTTAACCCTTTTAGTACTTAGCAAGCCTTGTTCCTTTTGCCACCTTTATTCAGAAAACAACAATAATCAGCCTCTGTAAAAAAAAAACATAAACTAAAAACTAGAGCTGTTACCAACTTATCATTTATTTTGTGGTTTAGTCATCAAATCTTAGACAAAATGCTGATTTTAAAAATAACTTTTTAGCATTTATATCTTCTATATCAACTACTCTGACCTTTAATTTTTCATTAGTGCCCTTATAGTTAAAATACTGGCTGTGTAAAAAAAGCTTTTTGAGGCATAGTTCCCTTTGAAATGTTAAAACTTGCAAACAATGCAAGTGTTTCAATGTATAAAAACATTGCAATATGTAATATTTATTGCTGTCCCATGTGTAAGAACAGTTGCACTAATGTTCTTATGGAAATATCAATATGTATTTACATATAAAAATATAAGCAAGCAAGATACAAGCACATATTTACAGAATTCAAACTAGACTTATGCCTAGGGCAGCAATCATTATTATGTATATTAACCAAGTAGAAAATGTAATTATAATAAAAAGTTAAAGTAGTATTTGCTTATATTTAAATAATATGTATTATAAATAAGTGTATCTTTGTTTTTGTTTAGAGGTAATCATAGATAAGGAGTGCACATGTTAAACCTACATTTTATAGTGTAAGGTCAGGTTACCATAGCAACTAACTTGTTATCAGTGTTAATTTCGTCGACTAAAACTAGACTAAAATGAGTATAAAACTAAAGAAATTGTGATGACTAAAATACGACTAAAACTAAAATGGCATTTTAGTCAAAAGACTATGACTAAAACTAAATCAAAATTTGCTGACAAAAACATTTTATGCAAGGTGTTATAATCAATCCATATCTAATTACTGCTCTTTTGTAATATTTACGAAACTTAATTTTATTAAATTTTAAGATAAAGACATGTTATATACCACAACAGTTAAATCTGTTAAATCTGTATTGCATGTTCAAACCTTAATACCACAAATAAAAACAGGTTAATAAACCTTTACTCCAGGAGTATATAATGAGTTTGGAAGTTCTAGAGCAGTGCTAATATCGTTGCTGATTTTTTTTTTTGAATCTGTGAACAATCAATTGATTCTTCCTATAGAGATAAGCATAACCCACAAGTATAGGTTTAAGTTATTTAGTGCCTGTGCTAGCTGCAGAAACGTTTTGTTGTGTTGAGTTACTTGATACTTGTTTTAATTATTAACAGATAACTGTTAAAGTTTTTATATTGGGTAATATGTGCAATACAGCCAATACAGTTTACAGTTTAGTATTTTTATATTTTAAAGTTGCACTTCTGTTTGTTTATGAAACTTGGTTTTATTTAATTTTAAGTTTAATAATGATGTTACATATCAAAACGGCTAAATCTGTGTCTGTATTGCATGTTTAAACCTTAATACCATAAATAATAACAACAGGTGTTATGTTTACTCCTGGAGTATATAATCAGTTTGCAAATTTATAGAGAAATGCTTAAATAATGCATTACAATTTAACTAAACTCCTTAGATTTTAGTTGACTAAAATCTACTGGAGATTTAGTCGACTAAAACTAGACTAAAACTAAAACAATTCAGATGACTAAAACACGACTAAAACTAAAATGGCATTTTAGTCAAAAGACTAAAACTAAGACTAAATTGAAATTTGCCGTCAAAATTAACACTGCTTGTTATGGTGTGATTTTTGAGAAATCCGACGTTGGATGGAAGCGCTAACAGAACAGTAACTTACACCTACTGTACATGAAAAGTATGACTGCTTGCACTGCAGAAAATATTTAAGTGGGAACTTGGTACTAAAATGGAGCCGTAAACTCCTTTTAGCTGTTGGCAACTTCGGTAGCTTATGACTCCATTTTTTTTTACAGGTCAGTGGTTACTGTTTCACAGATCAGTGATGCTGCCAGCTTTTTATAGTGGTACCTTTAATAAGAGTTATTTTTTTGCCGTGTATTACAAGTTGAAAGTAAAAAGTTTGTGTGCAAGTGAAATCAGATGTCTGCAAACTTCAGGACTTCAGATATCACGACTGCGTTAACTTCTCCCCATAGACTTAAATGGAGCGTGATTTTGAAAAAAAATTAAAACTAACATTTATCGCTTGCCTGCTAACCCGACACTGACACCCAAAGGTACTTATGAATATTTCACGTTCCAATGTTCTTCACAAAGAAGAAAATGTTCTTTTTATTTTTAAATATTTATATATATATATAAATATATATATATATATATATAATAATTTATTGGTAAAATATATATACATACACACTAACAGGACACTTTATTAGGTACACCTTGCTAGTACCGAGTTTGACGGCAGGAAATAGTAGTGCCATCTAGTGCTCTTGCAAATGTATAGTATTGTTGCAAAACTGCTGCCATATAGTTCTCTATACAAGTGCACGCTCCTGAACCTTTCTGCTTTTCATCAAAGGATAACACGAAAACAAAGAAAATTTGATAATAGAATTAAATTGGAAATTTGTTTAAAATTGTATGTTCTATCTAAATCATGAACAAAAAATTTTGAAACAATGATAGCTTTTACTAGAAGCTTTTTTTGTAATAAATGTGCATTGCAAAAATGCTTATTCTAAAAACTGCATTGTATTTTGAGATTTATGTTCCATTAACCCTTTAATGACAGTAGGCTGTTTTTTTTTTAAATAAAGGGGTTAATTTAGTCTGGTGCTATAACCAAATGCCTCCTGGAGTGAGTCATGCAGCCCAGGAAAACAAAGCACCTAGGGAAGGCTGCATTTAAAATTTAACCTGTTTTTCTTATGTTTTTGTGTCATTACCAAGGTTAACACCAAGGGGCCGATTTATCATCGGTTTGTCCGACATGATCCCCTCAGCATATGCTGTCGGCATTTATCATTGCACAAGCAGTTCTTGTGAACTGCTTGTGCAATGCAGCCCCCTGCAGATTCGGGTTGTCAATCAGCCCAATCGTATAGGATCGGGCAGATTGATGTCCGCAGCCTCAGAGCAGGCGGACCAGCTATGGAGAAGCGGTCTTAAGACCGCTGCTTCATAATGGCTGTTTCCGGAGAGCCTGAAGGCTCGCACGGAAACAGGGGCATTAAGCTCCATTCGGAGCTTGATAATTCGGACCCCAAAGCTTCAAACCACAAGTCTTGCTGTCTCAGGACCTCTAGCACTGCTCCTAACGTGTCACAGGTGAGCTCTTGCGTTGTGCTTTGAATCAATTTCACAAGGAGAGTAAAAGACAGATAGAGTGAGTGGTGACTGTGATGACTGATTCAGATGATAAAAAAAAGGAAAAGAGCGTGAGAAATGTCAGTGCTACTAGTATGAGTGAGAGGAGCAAAGGAGAAGGGAAGACGGACGTAGGAAAAAAATTAGGAAAATAAAACAAATTGATATTTAAGTCAGATAAATGGCTCTGTTCAGAAAAACATAATTTATGCTTACCTGATAAATTCCTTTCTTCTGTAGTGTGATCAGTCCACGGGTCATCATTACTTCTGGGATATTACTCCTCCCCAACAGGAAGTGCAAGAGGATTCACCCAGCAGAGCTGCATATAGCTCCTCCCCTCTACGTCACTCCCAGTCATTCGACCAAGGACCAACGAGAAAGGAAAAGCCAAGGGTGAAGTGGTGACTGGAGTATAAATTAAAAAATATTTACCTGCCTTAAAAACAGGGCGGGCCGTGGACTGATCACACTACAGAAGAAAGGAATTTATCAGGTAAGCATAAATTATGTTTTCTTCTGTTAAGTGTGATCAGTCCACGGGTCATCATTACTTCTGGGATACCAATACCAAAGCAAAAGTACACGGATGACGGGAGGGATAGGCAGGCTCTTTATACAGAAGGAACCACTGCCTGAAGAACCTTTCTCCCAAAAATAGCCTCCGATGAAGCAAAAGTGTCAAATTTGTAAAATTTGGAAAAAGTATGAAGCGAAGACCAAGTTGCAGCCTTGCAAATCTGTTCAACAGAGGCCTCATTCTTGAAGGCCCAAGTGGAAGCCACAGCTCTAGTAGAATGAGCTGTAATTCTTTCAGGAGGCTGCTGTCCAGCAGTCTCATAAGCTAAACGAATTATGCTACGAAGCCAAAAAGAAAGAGAGGTAGCGGAAGCTTTTTGACCTCTCCTCTGCCCAGAGTAAATGACAAACAGAGAAGACGTTTGTCGAAATTCCTTAGTTGCCTGTAAGTAAAATTTTAGAGCACGGACTACATCCAGGTTGTGCAGTAGACGTTCCTTCTTTGAAGAAGGATTTGGGCATAAAGAAGGAACAACAATCTCTTGATTGATATTCCTGTTAGTAACTACCTTAGGTAAGAACCCAGGTTTAGTACGCAGGACTACCTTATCCGAATGAAAAATCAAATAAGGAGAATCACAATGTAAGGCTGATAATTCAGAGACTCTTCGAGCCGAGGAAATAGCCATTAAAAATAGAACTTTCCAAGATAACAACTTCATATCAATGGAATGAAGGGGTTCAAACGGAACGCCCTGTAAAACATTAAGAACAAGGTTTAAACTCCATGGTGGAGCAACAGTTTTAAACACAGGCTTAATCCTGGCCAAAGCCTGACAAAAAGCCTGGACGTCAGGAACTTCTGACAGACGTTTGTGTAACAGAATGGACAGAGCTGAGATCTGTCCCTTTAATGAACTAGCAGATAAACCCTTTTCTAAACCTTCTTGTAGAAAAGACAATATCCTAGGAATCCTAACCTTACTCCAAGAGTAACCTTTGGATTCACACCAATATAGGTATTTACGCCATATCTTATGGTAAATCTTTCTGGTAACAGGTTTCCTAGCCTGTATTAAGGTATCAATAACTGACTCAGAAAACCCACGTCTTGATAAAATCAAGCGTTCAATTTCCAAGCAGTCAGCTTCAGAGAAGTTAGATTTTGATGTTTGAAGGGACCCTGTATCAGAAGGTCCTGTTTCAGAGGTAGAGACCAAGGTGGACAGGATGACATGTCCACCAGGTCTGCATACCAAGTCCTGCGTGGCCACGCAGGTGCTATTAGAATCACTGATGCTCTCTCTTGTTTGATTCTGGCAATCAATCGAGGAAGCAACGGGAAGGGTGGAAACACGTAAGCCATCCTGAAGTCCCAAGGTGCTGTCAGAGCATCTATCAGGACTGCTCCTGGATCCCTGGATCTGGACCCGTAACGAGGAAGCTTGGCGTTCTGTCGAGACGCCATGAGATCTATCTCTGGTTTGCCCCAACGTCGAAGTATTTGGGCAAAGACCTCCGGATGAAGTTCCCACTCCCGGGATGTGGATTGCTGACAGGTGGCAAGAGTGAGACTCTGCCCAGCGAATTATCTTTGATACTTCCATCATAGCTAGGGAGCTTCTTGTCCCTCCCTGATGGTTGATGTAAGCTACAGTCGTGATGTTGTCCGACTGAAACCTGATGAACCCCCGAGTTGTCAACTGGGGCCAAGCCAGGAGGGCATTGAGAACTGCTCTCAATTCCAGAATGTTTATTGGCAGGAGACTCTCCTCCTGACTCCATTGTCCCTGAGCCTTCAGAGAATTCCAGACGGCACCCCAACCTAGAAGGCTGGCGTCTGTTGTTACAATTGTCCAGTCTGGTCTGCTGAATGGCATCCCCCTGGACAGATGTGGCCGAGAAAGCCACCATAGAAGAGAATTTCTGGTCTCTTGATCCAGATTCAGAGAAGGGGATAAGTCTGAGAAATCCCCATTCCACTGACTTAGCATGCACAGTTGCAGTGGTCTGAGGTGTAAGCGTGCAAAGGGTACTATGTCCATTGCCGCTACCATTAAGCCGATTACCTCCATGCATTGAGCCACTGAGGGGTGTTGAATGGAATGAAGGGTGCGGCAAGCACTTTGAAGTCTTGTTAGCCTGTCCTCTGTCAGGTAAATCTTCATTTCTACAGAATCTATAAGAGTCCCCAGGAAGGGAACTCTTGTGAGTGGAACGAGTGAACTTTTCTTTTCGTTCACCTTCCATCCATGTGACCTTAGAAATGCCAGCACTAACTCTGTATGAGACTTGGCAGTTTGAAAGCTTGAAGCTTGTATCAGAATGTCGTCTAGGTATGGAGCTACCGAGATTCCCCGCGGTCTTAGTACCGCCAGAAGAGCACCCAGAACCTTTGTGAAGATTCTTGGAGCTGTAGCCAATCCGAATGGAAGAGCCACAAACTGGTAATGCCTGTCTAGGAAGGCAAACCTTAGGTACCGATAATGATCTTTGTGAATCGGTATGTGAAGGTAAGCATCTTTTAAATCTACAGTGGTCATGTACTGACCCTCTTGGATCATAGGTAAAATTGTCCGAATAGTCTCCATCTTGAACGATGGAACTCTTAGGAATTTGTTTAGGATCTTTAAGTCCAGGATTGGTCTGAAAGTTCCCTCTTTTTTGGGAACCACAAACAGATTTGAGTAAAACCCCTGTCCCTGTTCCGATCGTGGAACTGGATGGATTACTCCCATTAACAAGAGCTCTTGTACGCAGCGTAGAAACGCCTCTTTCTTTGTCTGGATTGTTGACAATCTTGACAGATGAAATCTCTCTCTTGGAGGAGAGTATTTGAAGTCCAGAAGGTATCCCTGAGATATTATCTCTAGCGCCCAGGGATCCTGAACATCTCTTGCCCAAGCCTGGGCGAAGAGAGAAAGTCTGCCCCCCACTAGATCCGATCCCGGATCGGGGGCCCTCAATTCATGCTGTTTTAGGGGCAGCAGCAGGTTTCCTAGTCTGCTTGCCCTTGTTCCAGGACTGGTTAGGTTTCCAGCCTTGTCTGTAGCGAGCAACAGCTCCTTCCTGTTTTGGTGCAGAGGAAGTTGATGCTGCTCCTGCTTTGAAATTACGAAAGGAACGAAAATTAGACTGTCTAGTCTTGGCTTTGGCTTTGTCCTGAGGCAGGGCATGGCCTTTACCTCCTGTAATGTCAGCGATAATCTCTTTCAACCCGGGCCCGAATAAGGTCTGCCCTTTGAAAGGTATATTAAGCAATTTAGACTTAGAAGTAACATCAGCTGACCAGGATTTTAGCCACAGCGCCCTGCGTGCCTGAATGGCGAATCCTGAATTCTTCGCCGTAAGTTTAGTAGGATGTACTACGGCCTCCGAAATGAATGAATTAGCTAGTTTAAGGACTCTAAGCCTGTCCGTAATGTCGTCCAGAGTAGCTGAACCAATGTTCTCTTCCAGAGACTCAATCCAGAATGCCGCTGCAGCCGTGATCGGCGCAATGCATGCAAGGGGTTGCAATATAAAACCTTGTTGAACAAACATTTTCTTAAGGTAACCCTCTAATTTTTTATCCATTGGATCTGAAAAAGCACAGCTATCCTCCACCGGGATAGTGGTACGCTTAGCTAAGGTAGAAACTGCTCCCTCCACCTTAGGGACCGTTTGCCATAAGTCCCTTGTGGTGGCGTCTATTGGAAACATTTTTCTAAATATCGGAGGGGGTGAGAACGGCACACCGGGTCTATCCCACTCCTTAGTAACAATTTCAGTAAGTCTCTTAGGTATAGGAAAAACCTCAGTACTCGTCGGTACCGCAAAATATTTATCCAACCTACACATTTTCTCTGGTATTGCAACTGTGTTACAATCATTCAGAGCCGCTAACACCTCCCCTAGTAATACACGGAGGTTTTCCAGTTTAAATTTAAAATTTGAAATATCTGAATCCAGACTGTTTGGATCAGAACCGTCACCCACAGAATGAAGTTCTCCGTCCTCATGTTCTGCCACCTGTGACGCAGTGTCTGACATGGCCCTAATATTATCAGCGCACTCTGTTCTCACCCCAGAGTGATCACGCTTACCTCTTAGTTCTGGTAATTTAGCCAAAACCTCAGTCATAACAGTAGCCATATCCTGTAATGTGATTTGTAATGGCCGCCCAGATGTACTCAGCGCTACAATATCACGCACCTCCCTCTGAGCGGGAGATGTAGGTACTGACACGTGAGGCGAGTTAGTCGGCATAACTCTCCCCTCGTTGTTTGGTGAAATTTGTTCAATTTGTACAGATTGACTTTTATTTAAAGTAGCATCAATACAGTTAGTACATAAATTTCTATTGGGCTCCACTTTGGCATTGCAACAAATGACACAGGTATCATCCTCTGAATCAGACATGTTTAACACACTAGCAAATAAACTTGTAACTTGGAAATACAATTCAATTAGAATAATATTAAAACGTACTGTGCCTTTAAGAAGCACAGAAGATCTATGACAGTTGAAAATTAATAAATTGAAACAGTTATAGCCTCAATCCTTGTAAATAACACAACTTTAGCAAAGGTTTAATCCCATTAGCAAAGATAACAAATTCTGAAAGCAGGAAACAAATTACAGAATAAACGTTTTTTATCTCAGTCAAACTATAATTCTCACAGCTCTGCTGAGAGAAATTACCTCCCTCAAAATAAGTTTTGAAGACCCCTGAGCTCTGTAGAGATGAACCGGATCATGCAGGGAATACAATGAGTTGCTGACTGAAATATTTGATGCGTAGTAAAAGCGCCAAAAAACGGCTCCTCCCCCTCACACACAGCAGTGAGGGAGAACAGAAACTGTCAGAAAACAGATTAAGCAACTGCCAAGTGGAAAAATAGTGCCCAAACATTTATTCACTCAGTACCTCAGTAAATGAAAACGATTTTACATTCCAGCAAAAACGTTAAACATAATCTCTAGTTATTAAACAGCTTTATGTATTTCTTACAGTGTAATTCTAGTGAAGTACCATTCCCCAGAATACTGAAGTGTAAAGTATACATACATGACATTATATCGGTATGGCAGGATTTTCTCATCAATTCCATTGTCAGAAAATAAAAACTGCTACATACCTCTATGCAGATTCATCTGCCCGCTGTCCCCTGATCTGAAGTTTACCTCTCCTCAGATGGCCGAGAAACAGCAATATGATCTTAACTACTCCGGCTAAAATCATAACAAAAACTCTGGTAGATTCTTCTTCAAACTCTGCCAGAGAGATAATAACACACTCCGGTGCTATTTTAAAATAACAAACTTTTGATTGAAGATATAAAACTAAGTATAATCACCATAGTCCTCTCACACATCCTATCTAGTCGTTGGGTGCAAGAGAATGACTGGGAGTGACGTAGAGGGGAGGAGCTATATGCAGCTCTGCTGGGTGAATCCTCTTGCACTTCCTGTTGGGGAGGAGTAATATCCCAGAAGTAATGATGACCCGTGGACTGATCACACTTAACAGAAGAAAAAATGTACTCAAAATAAAGCTCCAAAGTCAAGACTGTAATATTTCTCACTGTATACGATCCAAGCAGTTTGTCAGCAAAAAGCCAAAAACTCCAGAGAACCCTGGAATCTGTTGTTACAGGTCTTGAAAATCTATGCCATATCAGAGTGAACAGAACTGTTAGCGCCACCACAACAGCAACATCATGATTGGATATCCTTTTTGGTAAATATTCCTATATACACTGCAACAGGACTCTTTGAGGCCCATTTATCAAGCTCTGTACGGAGCTTGAGGGTCCGTGTTTCAGGCTCACCCAAAGACCGCTGCTCCATAACCCTGTCCGCCTGCTCTGAGGTGGACAGGAATCGCCACAATTCAACCCGATCGAGTACAATCGGGTTGATTGACACCTCCCTGCTGGCGGCCGATTGGCCCCGAGTCTGCAGGGGGCGGCGTTGCACCAGCAGCTCTTGTGAGCTACTGGTGCAATGCTGAATACGGAGAGTGTTTTGCTCTCCGCATTCAGCGATGTCTGTCGGACCTGATCCGCACTGTCGGATCAGGTCCGACAGACATTTCATAATTCGGCCTCTTTCTCTCTACAGAAGTCACTACACAGGATGACAGTAGCCTACAAATATAACAAATGGTTTTAGATATTGAAGAAAATGAACATGCAAGTCATACCATACTTCCTAATTTGTGTAACATCAAGTAAAACACTACAAACATTTGATTAGATGCAAAAACAAACTGCTAAAATGTATGTCTATATAGATAGAACTATTTACTTTCTGTAACTATTGCATAAATGAAACCTCTTTCATAAGAAGGTTAGTTGGGTAGGGCTTGCTGATTTGTAGCTACATTTAGCAACCAATCAGCAAGCGCTACCCAGGTGCTGAACCAAAAATAGGCTGGCTCCTAATCTTACTACATTCCTGCTTTTTAAATATGGAAACCAAGAAAATGAAGAAAAATTGAAAATAGGAGTTTCTGAATCATGAAAGAAAAAAAAATAGGTTTCATATCCTTTAAAAGCCTTATTTACATGAAGATATCTCAGATATGGAAAATACTAATACTAATGATGTAACACCCTCCTGGTACAAGGGCCTTCAACTAGCCAGCAACATTTATAGTTCCAATCCTTACCCATGATTCTCAGAAGACAGACATCTGTCAAGGAAAAAAGGGGTCACTTTGCAAGCACTTAAAGGGACAGTCTACACTAAAATTGTTATTGTTAAAAGATAGATAACACCTTTACTACCCATTCCCCAGCTTTACACAACCAACATTAATATATTCATATACTTTATAACATTTAAACCTCTAAATGTCTCCCTGTTCCTAAGCCACTATAGACAGTCTCTTAGCACATGCTTTTATATACTGTATATATATATATAGTTAACATTCTGTACACCCCATTTGTGTTATTTTTTATTTTTTTAATTTTTTATTGAGGTTTATAGCATTGACAACAATTAAGGAGAATTGTCCAAGTACATTTCAGATAATGTTATTAAGCATACATAAAGTAAGTAAAGACATTGTGAGGTACATGTATTGCAGCCAACGATGTCACTTCTCAGCCATCGCACAGGAGTAGTCCGAGGGGGGCATTCTATATTAAAGGATAATATATGGGGGGCATGTCCGAGCTGTGTTCTGGATAGGACGCATTTTATATGGGCTCCAGAGGAATCTTTAATAATCCGCCGGTTATTATCTTTAATCAGCAAGAATAAGAACACATTATATAAAAACCCCACAGTATTGACTACTGTGGCTCTATATCTTTCTTTTTCTGGCTGTTTTCATGACACTGTGGGCCCAGATCGGAGCTTAAAGGCCTAAGGCGGCGGCCTACTACTCCTAGGCATTCACCTCCCCCGGGTAGAGCCGGATTATCTGTGCTGTCAGGGTAATCTGATTTACTGAGTCTCTACGATCCATACCACTAGCTGGACTGAGAGCTGACAAGTTATTTAGCAACACTCTACTCTGACGGGCCTTCTGGAAGGGAAAATAAATAACTCATGGTGGGAGAGAACAGCCTAATGTTTTTGGAGGACATCCCGGTAAAACTTGCATCCCTTATGTACTTATGCTTATAGAGTCTGCACCTTAAGACTACCTGATAAACCGACTACAAATGGCAGAGGAGGACACAGAGCATCATATGGAGAAGTCTGCCACTACATCAGCAGAGTTGGAAACAGAACAGCGCTCTGGCCCAAGTGCTGCAGTTGGCGTTGAAACCTCACACCTCGCTTATGACAAAGAAAACAACTGCGACATGTTGGGTAAGAACTATCAAATTCTGCAACCCACACCAAACAAAGTACTCCTCTACACATATACTCCCTTAGCTAAGCTCAAGGACCGGGAGTTGCTCTCTAACACTTAAGGCTGTGACACACTGCAAGCGATGCGGTGCGAGGCGAAGCAACTGCTTCGCTCCGCGTCGCATCACTTCTAAAGTTCAAATATTTCATCTCTGAGTGCTCAGCTACGCGACCTGACGCAGCAGAGTGCTCAGAGATGAAAAGGCAGGACACACTGAGCGCGCACAGCCGCATCTACATGCTGCGCGCCGCTCCGCTTGCAGTGTGTCACAGCCTTAAGAGTACATTGTGCAATTATCAAGCTGAACTACAATGCCGACTACCCAATCGTCCGGTTTCCTTGTTCACTAACCTGATGACTCTGGCAGATTCGACACCGCACCATGCGGCCCTGTTGACTAATATGGAATTTAACTTTTACACCCCCCCACTGCAGGCCGCTTCGTCCGTTGCTTCTATCGAACTCTGTGTCTCAGGTGTCCGGTGGGGGCAAAAAATCCCCTGATGAGAGACCGACAGCCACCGGATCAATTGCATTTATGTCTGGGAGACACTTTGCCAATTGCTCAATCACACAGCACTTTCCTTGCTCTTTGGTGGTACTGAACCAGGCAAAGATGAGTTTTAATATAGGATGAGGGGACTGCTGTATGAAAAGTGCTAGCCTTCTATATTATATAATCCTGTAGCACTGCTTGTAAGATATGTTCATAGGTTCCTTCGTTTATTTACTGTTTGCTGGTTTAACAATATCATATTGCAAAGTTATCGGGTTAAATGATGGCTTTGTATGTGCACTTGTGTAAAATATGGGTATAATATGCAGATGTTACTGCCGTTATATAAGGGAACACATTCCTATTACACTGTTGGTATTACCGTCACTCATCATTAACCCCTGACATTAAAGGTGGACGAGTAGCATGAGGAGACGGTCAGCTTCATTATATATATGTTGAACACTGACTTATTTATGTTAATGGCGCCCAGGTTGAACACACATCTCAGAGCCTCGCACGCAGCTGGCGGCCGCGAGTGGGGATTTGTACATATAATTGTATATATGAGGTGCCACTGCCTAATAGTCACGATGGGAATCTGTCTGTCTTTGCACCAAATCCCCAACTATATTTAGAACCTTGTCCTCTCCATATAACTAGTCAACTTCATGTTCTGCTCATAGTTCACTGCAGTGAAACTAATCACAGGTTGTACAGTTGTGATACCGCAGGACATAATCACTTTGTCTCCTGATCCCAGAAAATAAATTTGCTCTTTAATACAGGCATAACCCCCCCCCACCCCATAGCCCTCTGTGATAATTTCCCTACGAGGCCCTGTCAGATATAACCCCAGTCATTCCTATATAGCATCATAGTTCAATCATCCTTACTAATAATACACTTTATTTTAATGTTTCCTGTTGATATAACTAAGCAACTGCAGCTTTATTATTAAATGTTTTAACTATATTCTTATGCAGATGCAATTTCTCCATTTGTATTTTTCTATACATGTTTAATGTTACCCCAAGTCACATAACATCTATATACCAAGGGTCCATGAGAGACCTGCACCAATCTACAAAGGGGAGAAAAATATGAGGACTTTGAACTGGAGGGTACATATTAAGGTTGCAATGTTGATGTGATATGTAGATTTTACCGTATATTATATGAATGTATACTTTGTTGTTCTCAATAAAAATTATAAATAAAAAAAAATAAAGGATAATATATGTATTTCTGGGTAGAAGGGGTGGCAATTAGCAGTGATCACATGACCTCATCTGAAACAATAGATGTATAAGCAGTGATGTTGAGACTAACTGTATGTAATATTATGAGAGAGGCTGTAGCTGCTATTACATACTATAAACAAAAATAAATAAAGTAAACTAGGACAAATAGCAATAAGACCTCTTTTTTTTCCATATGTAACCTAAAGGCGTGACTAATATTGTCAAGAATTAGTTATGTAGAAACAAGACAGCGGTCAGGAGCCACTTATGGGAACTAGTTGAGCAAAGAATTAGTAACTGGTAACTAAGATTAACAATAGAGGGAGGGCTGGCATGTTACTGGGTATATTTTGAATGTAAATTAAAAAAAAACAAAAAAACAGTATCTTCCTAATTTCTGGATGGGTGTTTCAGTATTAATATTAAGATTAAGAGGAGGACCTATGCAATCTGAAAGGCAGTAGTAGGGGATATGTTGTGGTTATGAGTGATGAAGGGCAGTGAAAACAACCTGTCATATCAAGGAGGGAACACCAGGGAATATATGGCCTCTGATTCTATTAGGGGGTATCTTATAGGTAATGTATGAAGGGCAGCGGGTTACTGTACGTCTAAAAGTAATTTATGTTTAACACCCTAACATTAAAACCAAATCTAAACACCCCTAATCTGCTGCCCCTAACATCGCCGCCACCTACATTACAGTTATTAACCCCTAATCTTCTGCCCCTAACATCGCCGTCACCTAAATAAAACTATTAACCCCAAATCTGCCGCTCCCGATATCGCCGCCACCTAAATACACTTATTAACCCCTAATCTGCCGCTCCCGATACCGCCGCCACCTACATTACAGTTATTAACCCCTAATCTGCCGCCCCAATGTCGCCGCCACTATACTAAAGTTATTAACCCCTAAACCTCTGGCCTCCCACATCACTAAATAAATATATTAACCCCTAAACCTAACCCTAACGTAACCCTAACCCTAAGTCTAACCCTAACTTAAATATAATTAAAATAAATCTAAATTAAACTTACAATTATTACCTAAATAATTCCTAATAAAACTAAATACATACTTACCTGTAGAATAAAACCTAAGCTAGCTACAATATAACTAATAGTTACATTGTAGCTATTTTAGGTTTTATTTTTATTTCACAGGTGTTTGTATTTATTTTAACTAGGTAGACTAGTTAGTAAATAGTTATGAACTATTTACTAACTACCTAGCTAAAATAAATACAAAGTTACCAGTAAAATAAAACCTAACCTGCCTTACAATAAAACCTAACATTACAATCAAATAAAATACATTAAATTAATAAAATACAATTATCTAAATTACAAAAAAATTAAACACTAAATTACACAAAATAAAAAACGCTTGGGTGAAGACTTCTGCCGGCTTCGATGAGGAATTCTGCCCGCTTGGATGAAGACTTCTGCCGCCTGGATGAGGATGGATGTCCGGTCTTTGAAAACTGTAAGTGGATCGTCGGGGGTTAGTGTTAGGTTTTTTTAAGGGTTTATTGGGTGGGTTTTATTTTTAGCTTAGGGTTTGGGCAATGTAAAAGAGCTAAAGGCCATTTTAAGGGCAATGCCCATCCAAATGCCCTTTTCAGGACAATGGTTAGCTTAGGTTTGTTTAGATAGAATTTTATTTGGGGGATTTGGTTTTACAGGTAAAAGAGCTGATTTATTTGGGGCAATGCCCCACAAAAGGTCCTTTTAAGGGCCATTGGTAGTTTAGTTTAGGCTAGGGGTGTTTTTATTTTGGGGGGCTTTTTTATTTTGATAGGGCTATTAGATTAGGAGTAATTGTTTTTTATTTTTGATAATTTTGTTTTTTATTTTGTGTAATTTAGTGTTTTATTTTTTTTGTAATGTAGACAATTGTATTTTATTAATTTATTTTATTTTATTTTATTGTAATGTTAGGTTTTAGTGTAAGGCAGGTTAGGTTTTATTTTACAGGTAAATTTGTATTTATTTTAGCTAGGTAGTTAGTAAATAGTTAATAAATAAAATTAATAGTTAATAAATAAAATAAATACAAACTTACCTGTGAAATAAAAATCAAACCTAAGCTAGCTACAATGTAACTATTAGTAATTTTGTAGCCAGCTTAGGTTTTATTTTATAGGTAAGTATGTATTTAGTTTTAAATAGGTTATTTAAGTAATAATTGTAAGTTTAATTTAGATTTATTTTAATAATATTTAAGTTTGGGGGTGTTAGAGTTAGACTAAGGCTTAAGTTAGGGTTAGGGATTGGTTTAGGGATTAATATATTTATGTAGTGATGTGGGAGGCTAGAGGTTTTGGGGTTGATAGTTTATTTTAGTATATTTCGTTGTGGGGGGCTTGCGGTTTAGTGGTTAATATGTTTATTAATGCGACTGTGTGGGTGGACGGCAGATTAGGGGTTGATAATCTTTAAATAGTGTTTGCGATGCGGGAGGGTGGCGGTTTAGGGGTTAATAGGTTTATTATAGTGGCAACAATGTCGGGGAGCGGCGGAATTAGGGGTTAATACATTTTTTAAGTGGCAGCGATGTACAGAGCAGCAGATTAGGAGTTAATAATTGTATTATAGTGTTTGCGATGCAGGAGGGCCTCGGTTTACGGGTTAATAGGTAGTTTATGGGTGTTAGTGTACTTTTTAACAGTTTAGTTATAAGTTTTATGCTACAGCTTTGTAGCATAAAACTCATAACTGTTGACTTTAGATGGCGGTACGGATCTTGTCATTTTAGGGTGTACCGCTCACTTTTTGGCCTCCCAGGCAAACTTGTAATGCCTGCGCTATGGGAGTCCCATTGAAAAATAACTTTTTTAAAAGTGCGGTACTGATGTTGCGTGACGGCCAAAAAGGTGTGTGGTTCACCTATTTTGATAAGACTTGTAATAGCGGCGTTAGGGAAAAAGAATCGTTATGAAGCATTTTCACTCATAAAGCAAAACTCGTAATCTAGCTGTATATTAACAAGTGAAGCAATAGCAAATCAGTTGTTAATATATTGGCTTGGCTGGTGACTGGTTACTGAACTTACTGGTACATAATAACATGAGATTGAAGCTAGCAAGAAGCCATTGGCAATGCTCAATAAACACTGTGAAACGTTTTTTATATTTATATTTTAAAAAAAATCTCTTGTGTGGTCTGTGGGATCATGTTTAAAGATATTGCACACTAAAGTACGCACACACAGGTCAGGGCATTTTCAAAAGAGCAGGGTTTGAACAGAGCAGATGGAATGCTTTTTTAGTGTGATCACTGCTAAACTGATGAGGGCCTGCTTAATACCCAGCTTCTTCTATTTATATTTCTCTTGGGGGCAATGACCATGCATTTACTTGTGCAAGCAGCCAAGCAGGTAAAGGTTGACTTAAAGGGACACTGAACCCAAATTTTTTTCTTTCGTGATTCAGATAGAGCAGAAAATTTTAAGCAACTTTCTAATTTACTCCTATTATCAATTTTTCTTCATTCTCTTGCTATCTTTATTTGAAAAAGAAGGCATCTAAGGTTTTTTGGTTCAGAACTCTGGACAGCACATTTTTATTGGTGGATGAATTTATCCACCAATCAGCAAGAATAACCCAGGTTGTTCACCAAAAATGGGCCGGCATCTAAACTTACATTCTTGCATTTCAAATAAAGATATCAAGAGAATAAGAAAATTTAATAATAGGAGTAAATTAGAAAGTTGCTTAAAATGTCATGCTCTATCTGAATCATGAAAGAAAAAATTTGGGTTCAGTGTCTCTTTAAGCTCTTATAATTATTACCATCCATATAACTGGTTAGTATGAGTCAGGCGAGGCATTTGGATTTGATTGAAGTTCAAATTAATAGATTAGACTAAAGCATGCACACACACAAACTAAAGACAGTGGAGGGCAGCATAGCCAGTAACACACATATGAATTAAGGCCCTTAGGAGTGTGTTGCTGTGAAGTGGCAACAATGTTGCATTAGTGTGGGTGGGGATTGGGCTCACCTTTAAGAAGCCAAGCTACAAGCGCCAGACCCTCTTTCCAGCTTGTCTTCACAGCTTGCAGGATCTTCATTGTCCGGTTAAGCAGTCTGCTGCAGCATGGATCGTTCTTCAAAATCTTCCATAACGCCTGTAAGGAGTGATGAGTTGGAGGAGTTACTGATCGGAGTCCCACCATCTCCGGTGAGTCGTACCACAAATTTTTCCCTTTACCCTGCAGTTTAAGTGTAGTGGGGGAACCTGGGTGCCCTATAGGTACCAAAACTATAGCTATTACCCCATGGATAGCAGGCCAATGGCAGCTGCTTGTTTGACCTGGCAAATTCCTCTGTTAATATATTATTTTCCAGCCAGGAAGCCGGTAGGCCCGTCTTCCCTCCCCCTCCCTCCCGGTCAGTCGGTGGTTGGGCTTGGGGGTCGGTGTACCCTTTTCTCCTGGTTTTCCCCTAATCAGACTTTAACCCCTGATGCGTGTCTCTAGGGTGGATCGTTGGCTGGAGCGAGTGTGAGCATTCATACTTGCCTCCGCCATTGGTTACGCTGTCCAAAGAAGTCCAGGCCTGCAGCGCTGTCGCGCTCTTGCAGTTGCTTGTGTCATTTCTGGCAGGCGGCGGTCCCCCTTTAGTGGTCGCAACTTTCGGTTGTTCTTCCCCTCCTTCTCTTGGTCATTTGTTGGCTTCGGGCAAATCTTCGGCCATGCGGGCGGCGGCATCCATTGTCGATGCTGTCACTTCCAGTCTGGGCGCCTCCAGCGACGTCACTTCCTGTGACGTCATTCCGGATCCGCCATTAAAGATCCGGGAACCAAGCGGGTAGGATCGTCTCTGCCCCTGGGGTCCTCAGGTAAGAGAGGAGTGCCTTGGGGGGGGGGGGGAGGCCCGCAGGGGGGGGTGCCCAGCGAGGCTCAGGGGCTCTGCGCTCGCTGGCAGATAAATTGCTTGCAATGCCTGGGGGGCATGATGTAGAAGCGCACAGGAGCATTTGCAGGCCAGAGGTTGTGGTTCAGGTGATAAGGAGGGCATTCATGAGCACGCCACAGGCCTGACCGGGGGTTCTCTTGCTTATCAACTGATTGATTTAGATAGTCAGCAGTCAGTCAGTGAGGATCGGGCGCAAGGCCCTACTGTTGGCGGCAAATTGAGGCCTAGTAGGAGTTGCGCCATGTTCATGCCGTGGTGCATGAGAAACGCATCATGTAGGGCACGCGGGCGTTCACCTGGGGTATCTCCCAGCGGGACTGCATTTGGGGTAACAATTAACGCTTTGGCCAGGAAGGGCCCAGGTGCTTTTCTTAGTTTATGCACAGCAATCGAGATAGCACAGAACAGGGCTTCTCCAGACAGGTATAGGTGCGAATGCAGTGTCTGAATTGCAAGAGAGATTGTATAAAACAGCGTGTGGCGCAGTGCGCAATTTTTTCTTGGTCAAAGGGGACTAGATTCTACTTTGACTGTGGCTTGGGGGTCATTGTCTTCTCCCTGTGGTACTCCTCTCTTGCAATTCTCATTTCAGGAGAGCATGGAATCGCAAGAATTGGGTTTTAATGATCAATCTGGTCCAGGCGGTCATAGCGAAGAGGAGCAGAGCTGTCGGGAGCAGCCCTCAACGTCAACCCGTTTCCAGCACGAGCAGCGGCCATTGGGAGCTGAAAAGAGACCTTTTGAATTCTGGGCTTAAGGGGTTTAGCTCATCTTCGGATAATTTGGGGCCAGAAAGTGATAGGTTGCTGGGGTTGGAGGCCAAGGGTCAGAAAAGAACGTATAGACTGATGAAATGTCTGCCCCTTCCCCCTGGTTAGTTCCACATGGAACCCCATGTTCAGTTGCCACCATCTCCCGCACCTGCAGGGGTTGCGAGCCCTGAGGCAATGCTGAGACGCAAGTTGAGTATGTATGGGGACACGTATTCGTGGCCCTCATGTTCGTGGCCCTCATTCAGCCTTCACAAGCATGTCAAGACAAAAGAATGGTAAGAAGGATTAGAGAAGGTAAATATGCTCAAATATTTAAGCTCTCTGCTGAAGCCTACTGCCAGAAGGAAATGGCAGAGGATGGTGCAGGCCCCCAAAAAATTTAAAATGCCAGATATGTTTGATGAAGGGTGGATATGCTTTCTTGTACGCTTCTTGCTATCTCATGTAATTTACAGTTCAGGCAGTGGATACTCTGAAGTATCAGGTTGCCAGTGAATCTAATTTCAAACTGTATAGCGATGGGGCGTGAGGGGTTACATTGTTGATTTTCGCAGAAAGAAAGTTGGTCCCCCCCCGCTTGTCCTTTGGGGACAGGGATATGCACCTTTGGGCCCAATTGGGGCATGAACAACCAGTTGTGCCTGGGCAGCCCTCTGCCAGGCCTGCTGGTAACAGAGCTTCTCAGTGGTATTGACAGCGGCCCGCGGGGTCTGCTGGCATTTTCAGGATAAGCTCTGCTTCAAGGGAGCAGCCTGCACGTTCCAACACGCCTGCAGGTACTGTAGCGGGAGCCACTCCGTCTCAGAATGTGTAAGGTCCCAGGAAGCTTGGCATTCCCAGGAGACACAGGGCCCTAGCGGAAAGGGTGGCCACCCAGCTGAGGGTAGCCGTAATTGAAAAGTGCTGATGCTATACCCTAATAGGGAGGCCGCGAGTACTGGATGCATGTCCCTGTTGGGGATTCGTTGTTCCCAACAATTCTAAGGTACGTGGGTCCTTGGTCCGCAGGAACTTGGAATTAGCATACCAATTCCCAGGTGGTAAGGAAAATAATTGGGCAAGATCATAGCATTGGGCAGTATGACTGACCTATTTCAGGAGATACCAATGCTGGGATTGGTAATATCTCCTTTGGGGGTCATTCCTAAGAAAGAGCCTGGAAAATTAGGTGAATTCAACACCTTTGTTTTCTGAAAGGTCGGTCGGTTAATGATGCTATTTCTGCTGAACTTAGTTCAGTTCACTACCAGTCCTTTAGCGATGCTCTTGCATTGGTCTGGAGGGCAGTTAAGGGATCTCTTTTGGCTTTCGGCCCCTTCCCATCCATCCTCCTCCTTTCACCTCATGGGGTGTGGGTTTAAGGGTGAGTGTTTCGTGGACAGATGCCTGCCCATGGGTTGCTCCATTTAATTTGCTTATTTTGAGGCTTTCAGTAGCCTCCTGCACTGGACTATTGCTGTGGCTGACGGTTTTGAAGGCCTGGCGCCTACCTGGATGATTTTCTGTTGGTAGGCCGCCCTGGGTCATCCGAATGCTCCTTTCTGAAGAAAGTCACAAGACTGTTGTCGGGCACGTTGGGCGTTCCTCTGGCAGAAGACAAGAGCAAGGTACTTGTACTTGCCTTCCTTGTTTGGACATTAAAATCAACTCTGTGGTAATGCAGTGTCGTTTTGCCACAGGATAAAATCGACCGTATGCTGAAGAAGGTTAGCACCAGGAATTAGTAGGTCCATAAAGGATCTATGGACCCCTTTTGGGCCTCCTGAACTTTGCTGGGAGAGTCATTCCCCATTGGGAAGAATTCTCCTCAGGTGGCTCGTACGACAAATGTGTGCGGCCCGGTCCCACATTTGCAGGTTTCGTGTATCTGAGATGGTTGACGGCCTGGCAGCATGGGAACAGTTCCTGAGTCACTTTAAGGGTGTCTTTTGGAATTTTTCCCCCATTATAGTGGCCCTTGAGATATGGGGCAAACAGCTCCGTAACCGCAAGGTAGTTTTTGGACAGACAACATGAGAGTTGTCTTCGCCATTAAAAAACTTATGTCTGGGTCCCCAGCTGTAGTAAGGTCTTGAGCCTACTGGTACTGAGGTGTCTGCACCTGGCCATTGTGTTCTGTGCACTACGTGTTCTTGGGGTGCAGAATTGGATTGCTGATGCGCTCTCCCGCTTTCAGTGGGAAGCCTTCTATGTTTTAGTTCCTTAGGCGGATGCTAATGGTTATCTTTTGGCCTGATTACTTGTGGCTTGTGGCATTGGATGGGACCTCTAATAACAATGATCCCGTCTTCATTGGCCCCTTCTACCTAGAACACTTATGTAAGACACTGGTCTGAGTGGCTCACCTGCGATGTGAAGGGTCGGCGGTCATGCAACGGTGATCTATGGGGCTCCTGGGCTGGATCACTGAAATTCAAGGTAATGGGGTGTCTAAGGGGGTAGTCTCTTCCCGACTATCCTCTGTTTTCTTCCCTTGCAAACTATACGGCCTCATTGACTCTTCCAAGACCTTCTCGGTGAGAGAGGTGTTGAGGGGTTGGGGGCGTATGGTACCCAGAACGAGGGAAATTGGGGGTCTCGTTACTATTGAATGACTGGCAAACATTTGTCGAGCCTTGCCTGACATGTGTTCTTCTAATTATGAGGCTACCCTGTTCACAGCTGCCTTTGGGCTGGCTTTTCACGGGGCGCTAAGGGTGGGTAAATTAGTCCCCCCTTTGAGGAACAAGCCTGGTGGTCTGTTGGCCTCTCATGTAAGCAATGTTGAGTCGGCTGTACTCGTTTTCTTGTCTGGATCAAAGACCGACCAAGAAGGCAGAGGTTCTTGGATCTCTTTACCTGCCCACACGGGCCTACATGGACACGCATCCAGAGGGTCCCTTGCTATTTCTAGTTCACGCGGATGGTTCCCCATTGACTAGATTTCTGATTCGGAAGTTTTGAACTGGGCAGTGGCTAGAGTAGGCCTTGATCCTAGGGTCAACGCTCCTCATTCATTTAGGGTTAGAGGAGCTACCACCGCAGCTGGGTTGGGTTGGTCTGTTGACCGTATTAGATCATTGGGGCAGTGGAGGTCAAAAGATACCTGTTGTATGCTAGGCCATTGACTGCATAAGTGTTTTGTTTGCCTAGCGATGTTCCCTTGTTAATTTTTGTTTTGTTGCAGGACAGAGAGAGGGTCTGTTGAGAGTGTGGATAATGGGTCACTCCTACATCCATTGAGCAGAGCTGAGAGTGATCGAGGGACCAGATGGACGCCAGTTGGGATTTCTTTCCTATAGGGTTACCTTTAGATGGTTGGGCCGCAGGGGGTTGATTTGGTCAGGTCTGCCTGGTTTGCTGTAGGGGGCTTTGCACCAGTGGGAGAAACCTCATGTTCTGTTCATTCACGCCGGTGGGAATGATAAAAGGCTCCTGCCGTGCAAACAGCTCAGTGCAGTGATTCAGTCTGACCTGCGCACTTTCCATACTTGGGTCCGCAGTGCTAGGATAGGATGGTCCAACATCATCCCTAGAATAGAGTGACACCATATGCAGCCCACGGGGTGTCCTTTCAGGTCCATAAGAAGCTGAACAGGGAAATGAGTATTTTCTTGTCTCAGATAAGAGGTTTTGTTGTGGAACATGGGAACATCACAACGGCTGAGAGGAGCCTCTACAGAAGGAATGGGGTGCACCTCTCTGAGAGGGGCATTGATCTGTTCCTATGTAATTTGAGGCGTGCTATTTTATTACACCTATGAGGGTGGTGGCAAGAGCTGTGCCTGTGGGCTATCTCTTGTGGCGGTTGGCCCACGCCCCGGTTTCCCATCAGAGGTAGAGTGGCGGCTGGCCCAGGGGGATGGTAGTCTCTGCAGGCGCGCGCCTGGGGTCCCTCCCCCATTCTAAAGATGCCGAGAACTCCCTAAGCCTGTGCAAGCAGCTAAGCTCCGCTTGTGTAGGCATTCACGGGCATGTTCCATCTTCCTAGCGGGGGGGGGGGGGGTACTTACTCTCCTAGCTAGATTGTTGCCACCTGGTTTAAGGTTTGCCGTGTTGCTTCCAGCCGGTTCCTATGTTCTATAATAAATGCGACCCATGGGTCTTTAGCCACACTCTGTGTTTGTGTCTTTATTCCAAGTTATTTATTGCCAAAGTTATTTATGGTAAAGTTATAAGTTAATAGATGTTAAGATATATATTTCAGTCAGTTCTATGACTGTTAAGTTATTACAGCAAGCCAGGAGGATAGGGCATTTAATTACTTAAGACAGTGGAGGGCAGCATAGCCCGCAACACACATAAGAATTAAGGCCTTTAGGAGTGTGCTGCTGTGAAGTGGCAACAATGTTGCATTAGTGTGGTTGGGGATTGGGCTCACCTTTAAGAAGCCAAGCTACAGGCCCCAGACCCTCTTTCCAGCTCGTCTTCACAGCTTCCCTCCCTTTCATTGGTAAGGCAGCAATCATTTAGGCTTGATATCAATAGGGTGTTTTATCAGCAGGGTGTCTGAGGCAGGATAAGGGCTATGCGGCTCGCTTCCTTACGCCCATGGACGGTAGTTTTTGACTCCCCAGGTAGTGGCATGCACACGCGCCTAGTCTCACCTGGTCCTACTGGTCTGGAGCTCTATAATTTCACACCCTGGCTGGGCGGTTGGCTCACGCCCCAGTTTGCATCAGAGGTAGTTAAATATAATTTTTATCTAACAAAATAAATTAACTCTTATTAAATAAAGTATTCCTATTTAAAGCTAAATACTTACCTGTGAAATAAACCCTTAACTAGCTACAATATAACGAATAATTATATTGTAGCTATTTTAGGATTTATATTTATTTTACAGGCAACTTTGTATTTATTTTAACTAGGTACAATAGCTATTAAATAGTTATTTACTATTTAATAGCTACCTAGTTAAAATAATTACAAAATTACCTGTAAAATAAATCCTAACCTAAGTTACAATTAAACCTAACACTACACTATCAATAAATAAATTAAATCAATTAACTACAAGTACCTACAATTAAATAAACTAAACTAAATTACAAAAACAAACAAACACTAAATTACAAAAAATAAAAAAAAGATTACAAGAATTTTAAGCTAATTACACCTACTCTAAGCCCCCTAATGAAATAACAAAGCCCCCCAAAATAAAAAAATTCCCTACCCTAATCTAAATTAAAATAGTTAACAGCTCTATTGCCTTACCAGCCCTTAAAATGGCTTTTTGCGGGGCATGCCCCAAAGAAATCAGCTCTTTTGCCTGTACAAAAACATAATACCACCCCTCAACATTATAACCCACCACCCACATATCCCTACTCTAACCCAAACCCCCCTTAAATAAACCTAACACTACCCCTCTGAAGATCTCCCTACCTTGAGTCGTCTTCACTCAGCCGAGCAGCGATGGACCAAAAGAAGACATCCGGAGCGGCAGAAGTCTTCATCCTATCCGGGCAGAAGAGGACATCCGGACCGGCAAACATCTTCATCCAAGCGGCAAACATCTTCGTTCAATCGGATTGGCTGATCCAATCAGCCAATCAGATTGAGCTCGCATTCTATTGGCTGATCGGAACAGGCAATAGAATGCGAGCTCAATCTGATTGGCTGATTGGATCAGCCAATCCGATTGAACTTGAATCTGATTGGCTGATTCAATCAGCCAATCAGATTTTTTCTACCTTAATTCCGATTGGCTGATAGAATCCTATCAGCCAATCGGAATTCGAGGGACGCCATCTTGGATGATGTCACTTAAAGGAACCTTCATTCGTCGTCTAGTCGTCGTGAGAAGAGGATGTTCCGCGACGGAGGTCTTGAAGATGGAGCCGCTCCTCGTTGGATGGATGAAGATAGAAGATGCCGCTTGGATGAAGATGTTTGCCGGTCCAGATGTCCTCTTCTGCCCAGATAGGATGAAGACTTCTGTTGCTCCGGATGTCTTCTATTGGTCCATCGCTGCTCGGCTGAGTGAAGACGACTCAAGGTAGGGAGATCTTCAGGGGGGTAGTGTTAGGTTTATTTAAGGGGGTTTGGGTTAGAGTAGGGGTATGTGGGTGGTGGGTTGTAATGTTGGGGGGTGGTATTGTGTTTTTTTTACAGGCAAAAGAGCTGATTCTTTGGGGCATGCCCCGCAAAAAGCCCTTTTAAGGGCTGGTAAGGTAATAGAGCTGTTAACTATTTTAATTTAGATTAGGGTAGGGATTTTTTTTATTTTGGGGGCTTTGTTATTTTATTAGGGGGCTTAGAGTAGGTGTAATTAGCTTAAAATTCTTGTAATCTTTTTTATTTTTTGTAATTTAGTGTTTGTTTTTTGTAATTTAGTTTAGTTTATTTAATTGTAGGTACTTGTAGTTAATTGATTTCATTTATTTATTGATAGTGTAGTGTTAGGTTTAATTGTAACTTAGGTTAGGATTTATTTTACAGGTAATTTTGTAATTATTTTAATTATGTAGCTATTAAATAGTAAATAACTATTTAATAACTATTGTACCTAGTTAAAATAAATACAAAGTTGCCTGTAAAATAAATATAAATCCTAAAATAGCTACAATATAATTATTCATTATATTGTAGCTATATTAGGGTTTATTTTACAGGTAGGTATTTAGTTTTAAATAGGAATACTTTATTTAATAAGAGTTAATTTATTTTGTTAGATAAAAAGTATATTTAACTTAGGGGGGTGTTAGGGTTAGGGTTAGACAGCTTTAGGGGTTAATACATTTATTAGAGTAGCGGCGAGGTCCGGTCGGCAGATTAGGGGCTAATACTTGAAGTTAGGTGTCGGCGATGTTAGGGAGGGCAGATTAGGGGTTAATACAATTTATTATAGGGTTTGCGAGGCGGGAGTGTGGCGGTTTAGGGGTTAATACATTTATTATAGTGGCGGCGAGGTCCGGTCGGCAGATTAGGGGTTAATAAGTGTAGGTAAAGTAGCGGCGATGTTGGGGGGGCAGATTAGGGGTTAATAAATATAATATAGGGGTCGGCGATGTTAGGGGCAGCAGATTAGGGGTACATAGGTATAATGTAGGTTGCGGCGGTGTCCGGAGCGGCAGATTAGGGGTTAATAATAAAATGCAGGGGTCAGCGATAGCGGGGGCGGCAGATTAGGGGTTAATAAGTGTAAGGTTAGGGGTGTTTAGACTCGGGGTACATGTTAGGGTGTTAGGTGCAGACTTAGAAAGTGTTTCCCCATAGGAAACAATGGGGCTGCGTTAGGAGCTTAACGCTGCTTTTTTGCAGGTGTTAGGTTTTTTTCAGCCCAAACTGCCCCATTGTTTCCTATGGGGGAATCGTGCACGAGCACGTTTTTCCAGCTAGCCACTACCGTAAGCAATGCTGGTATTGAGAGTTTAAGTGGCGGTAAATATGCCTGTACGCTCCCTTTTTGGAGCCTAACGCAGCCCTTCAGAGAACTCTAAATACCAGCGGTATTTAAAAGGTGCGGGGGGGGGGGGGAACACGCAAAATTCTAAATCTAGGCGTCTGTGTTTGTGTCTTTAATCCAAGTTATTTATTGCCAAAGTTTTTTATGGTAAAGTTATAAGTTAATAGATGTTAAGATATATATTTCAATCAGCAAGCCAGAAGGATAGGGCATTTAATTACTTAAGCATTCACAAACACACACACACTAAAGCATGCACACACACATACTAAAGCATTCACACACACACTAAAGCATGCACACACACACTAAACCATGCACACACATACACTAAAGTATGCACACACACAAACACTAAAGCATGTACACACATGCACACACACACACTAAAGCATGTATACACACACACTAAAGCATGTACACACACACTAAAGCATGCGCACACACACACAAACAGACACACTAAAGCATGTACACACACACACACTAAAGCATACACACACACACAAACAAACACACACACTAAAGCATGTACACACACACAAACACACACACTAAAGCATGCACACACACTAAAGCATGTACACACACAAACGCTAAAACATGCACACACACACAAACACACACACTAAAACATGCACACACACACACACTAAAGCATGCACACACACACTAAAGCATGCACACACAAACACACACACTAAAACATGCACACACACACACTAAAGCATGCACATACACACTAAAGCATGCACACACACACACAAACACACACACTAAAGCATGTACACACACACACTAAAGCATACACAAACACACTAAAGCATACACACACACACACACACACTAAAGCTTGCACACAAACAACTAAAACATGTACACACACACAAACATGTACACACACTAAAGCATGCACACACTTAATTATGCACACACACACTTAATTATGCACACAAACACACTAAAGCATGTACACTCACACAAAAGCATGTACACACACTAAATCAAGCACACACTAAAGCATACACACATGCACATGCACACTAAAGCATGCACACACACACACTAAAGCATGTACACACACACTAAAGCATGCACACACACACACTAAAGCATGCACACACACACACTAAAGCATGCACACACACACACACTAAAGCATGCACACACACTAAAACATGCACACACACACTAAAGCATGTACACACACACACTAAAGCATGCACACACACACACTAAAGCATGTACACTCACACACTAAAGCATGCACACACACACTAAAGCATGCCACTCACACAGTAAAGAATACACACACACTAAAGCATGCACAAACACACTAAAGCATGCACACACACACTAAAGTATGCACACACACACTAAAGCATGCCTCTCACACAGTAAAGAATACACACACACTAAAGCATGCACACACACACTAAAGTATGCACACACACACTAAAGTATGCACACACACACACTAAAGCATGCACACATACACACTAAAGCATGCACATACATACACTAAAGCATGCACATACACACACTAAAGCATGCACATACACACACTAAAGCATGCACATACACACACTAAAGCATGCACATACACATACTAAAGCATGCACACACACACACTAAAGCATGCACACACACACACTAAAGCATGCACATACACACACTAAAGTATGCACATACACACACACTAAAGTATGCACACACACACTAAAGCATGCACATACACACACTAAAGCATGTACACACACACACTAACGTATGCACATACACACACTAAAGAATGCACATACACACACTAAAGCATGTACACACACACACAATAAAGTATGCACATACACACACTAAAGCATACACACACACTAAAGTATGCACATACACACACGCACACACACACTAAAGTATGTGCACACACTAAAGAATGCACACACACACACACACTAAAGCATTCACACACAAACACTAAATCATGTACACACAAACATAGACACTAAAGCATGCCCACACACACGCACACTAAAGCATGTACACTCACACACACACACACACTAAAGCATGTACACTCACACACACTAAAGCATGTACACTCACACAAAAGCATGTTCACACACACACACACTAAAGTATGCACACACACACACACACTAAAGCATACACACACACACACTAAAGTATGCGCACACACACACACACTAAAGCATACACACACACACACTAAAGTATGCACACACTAAAGCATACACACACACACTAAAGTATGCACACACACACACACACACTAAAGCATACACACACACACTAAAGTATACACACACACACACTAAAGCATGCACACACACACACACACACACACACACACTAAAGCATACACACACACACACTAAAGCATACACACACACACACTAAAGTATGCACACACATACACACACTAAAGCATACACACACACACACTAAAGCATGCACACACACACACACTAAAGCATGCACACACACACACTAAAGCATGCACACACACACACACACACACTAAAGCATGTACACACACACACTAAAGCATGCACACACACACACTAAAGCATGCACACACACACACTAAAGCATGTACACACACACACTAAAGCATGCACACACACACTAAAGCATGCCACTCACACAGTAAAGAATACACACACACTAAAGCATGCACACACACACTAAAGCATGCACACACACACTAAAGTATGCACACACACACTAAAGAATGCCACTCACACAGTAAAGAATACACACACACTAAAGCATGCACACACACACTAAAGTATGCACACACACACACTAAAGCATGCACATATACACACTAAAGTTTGCACATACACACACTAAAGCATGCACATACACACACTAAAGCATGCACATACACAAACTAAAGCATGCACATACACACACTAAAGCATGCACACACACACACACTAAAGCATGCACATACACACACTAAAGCATGCACATACACACACTAAAGCATGCACATACACAAACTAAAGCATGCACATACACACACTAAAGCATGCACACACACACACACACACACTAAAGCATGCACATACACACACTAAAGTATGTATGCACATACACACACTAAAGTATGCACATACACACACTAAAGTATGCACACACACACACACACTAAAGCATGCACATACACACACTAAAGCATGCACACACACACACACACACACACACACTAAAGCATGCACATACACACACTAAAGCATGCACATACACACACTAAAGCATGCACATACACACACTAAAGCATGCACATACACACACTAAAGCATGCACATACACACACTAAAGCATGCACATACACACACTAAAGCATGCACATACACATACTAAAGCATGCACATACACACACTAAAGTATGCACACACACACACTAAAGCATGCACATACACACACTAAAGTATGCACATACACACACTAAAGCATGTACACACACACACTAAAGTATGCACATACACACACTAAAGTATGCACACACACACACTAAAGCATGCACATACACACACTAAAGTATGCACATACACACACTAAAGTATGCACATACACACACTAAAGTATGCACATACACACACTAAAGTATGCACACACACACACACACTAAAGTATGCACACACACACTAAAGCATGTGCACACACACACTAACGTATGCACATACACACACTAAAGTATGCACATACACACACTAAAGAATGCACATACACACACTAAAGCATGTACACACACACACACTAAAGTATGCACATACACACACTAAAGCATACGCACACACACTAAAGTATGCACACACGCACACACACACTAAAGTATGTGCACACACTAAAGAATGCACACACACACACTAAAGCATTCACACACAAACACTAAATCACGTACACACATACATAGACACTAAAGCATGCCCACACACACGCACACTAAAGCATGTACACTCACACACACACACACACTCTAAAGCATGTACACTCACACACACACTAAAGCATGTACACTCACACACACACTAAAGTATGTACACTCACACAAAAGCATGCTCACACACACACACTAAAGTATGCATACACACACACACTAAAGTATGCACACACACACACACACACTAAAGCATACACACACACTAAAGTATGCACACACTAAAGCATACACACACACACACTAAAGTATGCACACACACACACACACTAAAGCATACACACACACTAAAGCATACACACACAATAAAGCATTCACACACACACTCACAAAAGCATATACACATACACGAAAGCATACACAGACACACACAAGAAAGCATGCACACACACACACTAAAGAGTCTAAAGCATACACACACACTAAAACATACACACACACACAAAAGCATGCACACAGAGGCGTAACTAGAAACCACAGGGCCCAGGTGCAAGAATCTAAGCAACAAAGCAGAGGGGCACAATGCTACCACTAGCAACACTTATGGGAGCCTTATTCACCGCAGCATCTCCCTATCTCACTCACCAGGCAGGAGGAGGGCGGGGCTGCTAGTTCTGAAAGCATTTCTTACTTATTAGGAGATCTACATCTATCACAGCTATATTTAGTTTATCCCAGTAAATGTCTTTCGGAGCAATAAAACCATTAGAAAATATAATTTATTACATACAATACATTTCTATGTTTGTTTTATTAAAACCCATATACACAGTCACACACAATATTAGCTGTTAGTTATATACTTAGTCCTAAAACCAAACAAGCCACAAGCTGTAGGTAACAATCTCACTATATAAGCTTCCCACCTTTGCAGCCAAGCAACAAACTAGTTGCAAGTTCCTCACTCACCTCTGAGCAGATGATTTACAGCTCATACTGATGCTATCAAAGCAGGAAGCTTGAGCTAACCTTTGCCCTGAACAAGACAAACTTTGATCTTTAGAGGGGGGAAAGGTCAGCTCAGCACACATAAGCAATGGCTGTCAGGGTTTATTAATTTTGAATCCCCTGCAAGTAGAAATTGGTAGTGATGAGTATAAGGACCACAACTGCAGCAATATTAGTGTTGGGAAGTGTATGCCTGATATAAAGGAAAAACGAGTGGCAGCAGGGTTAAGTTATCATGCAATACACATCCCTTTAATATGTGGCTGAGAGGGAAATAGCTGCGATTTGTGGAGTATTCAGCTCTACACAGCATTTAACCTCTCTGCCTTTGTAATACATTAGAATGTTTCTGGGCGTTTTATTTCTAACTGTATTTAACTTAGAAGTAAGTAAAAGTGCAGCCTGAGCAGATATCATTTGTAGTTAGCTAAAGGCATGTAAATTATAACAACACTTAGCAATGTAATGATATAAAAAGAGACAGATAAGTGAAATTGTAGTATCCTCAGTAAGGCCGGCTTGTAATAATTGTGCACAGTTTCATAGGAGCAGACTTGGATTAATCTTACCGCTTAGAGAAGATTAGAAGATGGATGCGGCTTTTAAGACAATTATAGTCAGAGACTTGTAGTTCCGGAGTTTGTGGCTGAGGCTTCAGAGAGGATTTGCGGTAGGCGCGTGCGCTCCGTTGGCGTGTGACGTCACCGCTAGATCCGGGATTGCTGTAGTTGGAGGTGGGCTCTAGGCAGAAGTCTCCCGAGTAACGTATCACTTGCAGCAAGAATATTGAAGCATTGAGTGCTTCCTATTGGGGGAATTTATAGGAGTACCGCAGTAGTAGGTATGTGGCAATTGTGTAGAAAGAGGTAAACATGACAGGACCCCCCCTTCAAGGATCATCTCCGAGGATCAGGCGAAGGTCGGTCTGGATGTCTACAATGAAAACGGTTAACCAAGCGAGGAGCGGACAGGTTAGCGGCTGGTTCCCAGGAATCCTCTGAGTCGGGATAACCCTTCCAGTGCACCAAATACTGGAGGTGTCCCCTGAAACGTCGCGAATCCAAAATGTCCTGAACCTCATATTCCATAGAACCATCAGGAACGAGAGGTGCAATTGGCACAGCTGGGGAATGATGCCTGAGTCGTCTGTATGGTTTGAGCAAGGAGACATGGAATGTGGGATGACACCTCATTGTGGCAGGTAGAGACAGAGTGACGGCGTTGGAGTTCACCACCTTCACAATGGGAAAAGGTCCAATATATACAGAGGTCAGTTTCTTAGAAGGGACTGGAAGATGCAAATTACGGGTGGACAACCAGACATAGTCACCCACAGCGTAGGAGGGAGATGGTAACCTCTTCTTGTCATATTGAAGTTTGTAACGGCGTTTGGCAGAGTCAATATTATGTTTAACCAGGGAAAAGGTGTCAGATATAGTGTTTAGCAACCCGTTTATCACTGGGGAATGAATTTGAGATGAGGAATCCCATTCGAAAGTAGGGTGGAATCCATAGTTAACAAAAAACGGAGTGGTCTTGGTGGAAGAATGTTCGCAATTATTGAAGGCAAATTCGGCGTAAGGAAGAAGTGTGGCCCAATCATCCTGTCTAGCTGATACAAAGCATCGTAAGTACTGTTCCAACCACTGATTTGTTCTCTCAGTCTGCCCATTGGTTTGTGGATGGAAAGAGGTACTAAGCCTTCTAGTGACATTGAGTGAGCGGCAGAGATGGTTCCAGAATTTACTTGTAAATTGACTACCCCTATCTGAAGTAATGGAGTTTGGAAGTCCATGTAATTTGAAGATGTGTGCGAACATCAGAGTGGCAGTTTCCGCTGCAGTAGGTAGTTTGTGATATGGAACAAAATGTGCCATCTTGCTGAATAAATCCACAACAACCAGTATAGTGTTCTGTTTGTGTGAGACTGGGAGATCCACTATGAAATCCAAGGCAATATGAGTCCAAGGTCGATGGGGTGTTGGTAGCGGAAGGAGGTATCCAGTTGGAGCGAACTTCCCAGTTTTAGTAGTAGTACAAATTTTACAAGTTTGGACATAGTCAGTGGTATCTGAGTGTAATGTAGGCCACCAAAAAAATCTCTTGACTAGCTCTTGAGTTTTGTGTATACCCAAGTGTCCAACAAGCTGAGAATCGTGTAGAGTTTTTAGGACAAGTGTCCTTAGTGGAGGAGGTACATAGACCTGTTGTTGATAGTAATATAAACCATCCTGATGTTGGATGAGGCTTTGAAGAGGTTTTTGTGTGTCTGACTGTTGTTCTGTCCTGAAGAGCTTGATCTGTTCAGTAGTTAATGCCAAAAACCTATCTGCTGGAATCAAAGATGATTCAATAGGAGGTATTTGGGGTTCTTCTAACTGTCTGGACAGGGCATCAGCCTTTTTGTTCTTGTAGGCTGGGCGATAGGTGATGAGATAGTTAAACCTGGATAGGAAGAGGTTCCAGCGTACTTGACGAGAGCTGAGAGTACGGTTTGTCTTCAAGTATTCAAGGTTTTTGTGGTCGGTATAGATGAGTATCGGTATAGGAGTTCCTTCCAGTAGATGTCTCCAATGTTCCAAAGAAGCTTTGATAGCCAATAATTCCTTATCACCTATTGGATAGTTCATCTCTGCTGGGTTTAACAAACGTGAGAAATAAGCAACAGGATGTATTGGTTCCTTGGTAGTAATTCTCTGGGAGAGGATTGCCCCTAATGCGAAGTTGGAAGCATCAACCTCCAGTATGTACTGAAGAGATGGATTTGGGTAACGCAGAATCGGGGCAGTAGTGAAGGCAGTTTTAAGGTAGTCGAAGACAGCCTGTAGCTGATCATTCCACTGGAATTTATAAGTAGTTTTAGTTAGATTTGTTAGGGGTCTAGAGAGATTAGCGAAATCCTTGATGAATTTCCTGTAAAAATTTGCGAACCCCATAAATCTCTGGATATCCTTTTTACACTTAGGGATAGGCCATGTAAATTATAACAACACTTAGCAATGTAATGATATAAAAAGAGACAGATAAGTGAAATTGTAGTATCCTCAGTAAGGCCGGCTTGTAATAATTGTGCACAGTTTCATAGGAGCAGACTTGGATTAATCTTACCGCTTAGAGAAGATTAGAAGATGGATGCGGCTTTTAAGACAATTATAGTCAGAGACTTGTAGTTCCGGAGTTTGTGGCTGAGGCTTCAGAGAGGATTTGCGGTAGGCGCGCGCGCTCCGTTGGCGTGTGACGTCACCGCTAGATCCGGGACTGCTGTAGTTGGAGGTGGGCTCTAGGCAGAAGTCTCCCGAGTAACGTATCACTTGCAGCAAGAATATTGAAGCATTGAGTGCTTCCTATTGGGGGAATTTATAGGAGTACCGCAGTAGTAGGTATGTGGCAATTGTGTAGAAAGAGGTAAACATGACAATGGCAATGATTTCACAGTGAGAGGCAGCACTGTTCCTACAGAAGGGATGGCTGCCCTGCCCACTTCTCTCTACAGAGGCGACAGGGTAGCTACTGTGCTCATGGATAAGGAACCTTACCTCTTCTCACGCTCTTTAATTTTCTTCACAATTAGTTTCTCCCTCACCACGAGCGCTAGCCTGCCTGCTGCCGCCTCTGGCTTCATTTTGATCAACTTCTGCCCACTGCACTCAAAATTGGATGTCATGTAGGTGGAGCTGTACCTGCCTCCCACCCCCCGATGCCCACACACACCCCACCCGCGACTAACCCCAACCCCCCCCCCCCCCCCGCAACACACACACACACAAAAATTGCCTTTTTTTAAAAAAATAATAATTTTTTTTACAAAACATAGCTGGTGCTGAATGAGGCAACTGCCTGACGGAGAGACGGGGCCCTCGGACAAGGGCCAAATTGCCCGACTTGTCAGTTCGCCCCTGGTTAGCAGAGATTTATACAGTGACGGATTATGCTTTCTTCCCTTGCATCTTTGGAAACGACTGCCTTGCAAAACTAATTTTTAGCTTGATATCTATAAGTACACCTAAATCCTTTTCATCCTTTGTTTTGTGTAGTCCCATTGAAATAATAGGGAGCCTGCATATTTTTACTTCCAAAATGTTGAACCTTACATTTACCAATATTAAATCTCATTTGTCCATTCATACAATTTTGGTAAATCCCCTTGCAATGTAATTACATCCTGCACTGACCTAATCACTTTACACAGCCTTGTATCATCTAAAAAAAATAGAAATGTTGATATTTAATAACCTGTTGAAATGCAGTTGCTGGTATTTTCTAGGGGGAAAAAAACATTTTAATTTATCATAAGCCCCTATTGATACCAGCAGGGGTGTTGGTATGTAACAGCTCATAGGCAACTGGTCACTATGCCCAATGGAAAATGCATTGCTGAATATGGTTACTAATAATGGTAGACACTCCTGCCCTGTTCTTCTAATTTCTGTCTTACATTTCTTACTCCTCTTTTCCCACCCTTTTTGATGTACTTCATTTTTTTATCTAAGATTACTCAGTAGATTACTCTTAAAAGTTGTTTTAGTATACTTGCTATTAAAGGGCCATAATGCCCAAATGTTTAAACACTGGAAAGTGATGCAGCATAGCTGTAAAAAGCTGACTAGAAAATATCACCTGAACATCTCTAAGTAAAAAAAGAAGATATTTTACCTCAAAAGTTCCTCAGTAGCCACATCCCATTGTAAAGGATTTCTAAGCAGCATATTAGTATGTCTGTCCTGGGACAGCTGAAAGGATGAGCCTCGTGCACTCTCATATTATTTCCCTATTCAGGTTAGGGAAGTTTACAATGAAATCTCACGAGAGTTTAGTCGAATCTAATGAGATCACAGTAAAAGAGTTCATGACCTCAGCATTGCTGATGCTGATTGGCTGCTGTTCATTTCTTCATTTTTTTTATTTTGTTTTGTTTACCTGCAGCTGGGCTGCAGCCGAGTATAACTTTTTACACAGAACTTACTCTGCTGAGCTGAGGAAATTGTGAAGTAAAATATCTTCCTTTTTTACATATAGATGCTCAGGTGATATTTTCCTGTCAGCTTTTTACAGTTATACTGCATCAGTTTCAAGTAGGGTTGCCACCTGTCCCAGTTTCCCCCGGGACAGTCCCGGTCTGGGACTGTATGTCCTGTGCCCCGGAACTACTGCCAAATGCCCCAGGCTAAGAGCTCCCCTGGGGCTGGCACAGCACTGACTGAAGATTTAAAAAAAAAAAAATAGCTGGCCAGAGGAGCTCATAGCCCGTCGGGAGGAGAGACGGAACCTGCCTGGAGTTGGAGTATGTGGGAGGTGCAGCTGCCTGGAGTATGGTGGGCGGGAGGAGGAGGGTCACGTGAAGAGTACGTGGGATGGAGGAGAAGGGTCACATCACTTCCATCGCTGAGCTGAGCCTGCACTGCGCAGATTGTGCACCATGTAAGGAGAGACAAGACAGTGAGCAGAGGTGCGTGCAGCCGATGACCAGTCCTGGGATGTAACTAACGACTGACCCCACTAACGCTAACCTCTCTGCAGCTTCCAAATACATTTTATTATACTGTGTTTGTTAAACAGGAGGATGGGCTTAGAGCTGCATTATCGTTTCCTAAGAGCCACAGACATAGTTTTCTGTCTCTTAGGAAATGATGCAGCTGTAAGCCCGCAGTCCTGTATAACAAACTCAGTATAATAAAATCTCTTTGGAAGCTGCAGAGCGGTTAGGAATAAGACTTCTTTTATTTTTCTACAATGTACACTGTGCTCTAAGTCAGGGAGGGTGTTCTCATGCAATGTACTGGTTGTGGCTTTTATATATATATATATATATATACAGTATAAATATATATATTACATACATAGATACAGTATATATATATATATATATATATATATATATATATATATATACATACATATTATATACGTAAAAAGTGGGAGTAGGTAGTTGCGCCAAAATTGGAGAAATAGTTGTTTTGCAGTAAAATGCTCTATGAAAAATTCTAATGTATGCTGCTATTAGTGGTGTCTCAATCCTCCTTGGTGAGACTAAAAGTGGAAAAATGGTGGACAAGGTTTGTTCTAATAGCGCTTGCAGAAGATGTTCCTCATATGCATGTGATGGGGAGAATACAAGAGGAGAATAATAAATCAATTTGATCAAATCAATGATAATAAATGCTCACCTGTTTGATCACAGGGACCAGCAATCAACGTCGAGTGAATACTAGTGGTGTGTGTAGACACAAAACAGGTACAACACATAGGATCAAGAGAATAGTTGAAAGAATATATACACCAAATATATAGGAGTGTATATATAAAATATCATAAGTAATCTGGACCGAGAGACAACAACTAGGCAACAGTGGGACAACAGAGGATATATGTGGGACTCTCCTATTCTTACCACTCTGTATGTTTGGACAGAGGGTAAAAGTTAAGGAAATTCCTTTTTTATATAAGCTGATATCCAGAAAAATATAGAAAAAAAATATATATAGAACAATTAATAAGAAAAATTTATAAACAAAAAATATATAAAAAACACATTTTATTAATATTGAAATTTAAAATTGATTTAAAATTGGTAGGGGGTATAAAACATACTAGCTCCTACTAAACTAAAAACCAAGAAGACACTCACACAGGGAAATTGGCTAAAAACAAAAACTAAAGGTTTCCATAAATGTAACCGGAAAAACTGTGTGTGTTGCGAACATGTCAGTAAGAATAAGGAAGATAATAAATGGATTAGAGATAATGAAAACAACAAGTATTAAATCAACAGTTTGATGAACTGCAAATCAGAATTCGTCATTTACCAACTAACTTGTAGTTGTAATAAAATATATATAGGTAGAACTAAAAAGACCCTAAAGACTAGATTCCTTGAACATGTAAAAAATATCACCAGTGACCAACCAGAGTATGGCATTGGGACCCATTTCGAGGAATTCCATGAAAAAACCGTGGAAGGCCTAAAAATTAAGGCTATTGAACAAATTCCATACAAAATAGGAGAGAATAGGTTACTCCAGCTAAGAAAGAGAGAGACATACTGGATCCATACATTAAGAACAAGGAAACCATATGGCTTTAATACAGATATAGATCTGGCAGCCTTCCTTTGAAGAATAAAACACAAAAAAAACACCCTAAAACACTGAAATCAAAACATATTGAAACATCCTCAACTACATGAATTTGTTTTTTAGCATACCCGTTTACTCACACATATATATATATATATATATATATATATACATATATACTCATATAATTAACTCTTTTTTCTTTAATTTTACTCCCTCAAATTACATTACACGCATATTAAAAATTCATGCTTATTTTTTAAAACAAGTGTTAACCATTTTTATTCTCGCTTTCTATGAGTATTTTATGTAATGTACTGTATTTTATTTCAAGGACACACACTATTTTTTACACAATAAGATTTATATAAATATATTTTTTTGTATAGTTTCTTATATATATATATTTTTCTTTTTAACTCGCATCAAGGAAAAAATGTTACTACCAGAAATCATTTGTTGTTTTTATTGACCCCTGCCTGTTTTAACATCAGGTAATGTCTTAAGTGACACATATCCGTTTAAATTTAAATACACATATTACTAAATTGTATATTTCCCCCCGTGATAATTTGCATCTCACGAAATAATAGGATAGATAATCGCTTTAAGCAATTATATTCAACCACACACTTTTCACATAAATTTTTTCACAAAGCAATATACATCTAGCCATTTAGATGTCATCACGCTCTAACCATCCCTTGATTGAATAGCTTCACGCTATTTAAGGGCTACCAGGATGCGAATAGATCCCTAGCCTCTGATGAAGTGATCTGATACGCTCACGAAACGCGTAAGGCACGTGACACACGTTCGTGACGTCACATCCGGAATTCCGATTTTCTCACTGAGCGTGATCGCCAGCTGCTCCGTGCAGCCACCTCCTTTCAGCTGGTCAATCAGCTTTTTTGCCTTGGACCAAACCCCCGCTAACCCGCACAGCACCTAATAGTAAGTTTATAGCCATCCGCACGCACCATACTTTTGCCGTGCTCCCTGGCCACTTACATTTTTTATTCTTTTTGCGGTGGCAATCTTTAACCTTTTGCGTTACTTTATACATACATTATAGTTTTTAGTTCACATTACAGTTTTTTCATACCCGTACTTAGTTGTTACTGGCGGACACTCTGTTCCCCTTTATTAGCTCCACACTTAATTTATTTTGGCGTCTTGTTAGTATTTAATCGCATAGTTCTTTCACACCATTTTTACTCTATTATGTACATGAAATATTTTTGTATTTGTATTTGAATTTTTGTATATTAACCGCTTTATTAATCATATATATATTTTTCCTCCATTCTATTTACTCGAGCATCTGGTATTATAAACCCCCTACCAATTTTTATACCCTCTACCAATTTTAAATCAATTTTAAATTTCAATATTAATAAAATGTGTTTTTTTTATATATTTTTTGTTTATGAATTTTTCTTATTAATTGTTCTATATATATATTTTTTCTATATTTTTCTGGATATCAGCTTATATAAAAAAGGAATTTCCTTAACTTTTACTCTCTGTCCAAACATACAGAGTGGTAAGAATAGGAGAGTCCCACATATATCCTCTGTTGTCCCACTGTTGCCTAGTTGTTGTCTCTCGGTCCAGATTACTTATGATATTTTATATATACACTCCTATATATTTGGTGTATATATTCTTTCAACTATTCTCTTGATCCTATGTGTTGTACCTGTTTTGTGTCTACACACACCACTAGTATTCACTTGACGTTGATTGCTGGTCCCTGTGATCCAACAGGTGAGCATTTATTATCATTGATTTGATCAAATTGATTTATTATTCTCCTCTTGTATTCTCCCCATCACATGCATATGAGGAACATCTTCTGCAAGCGCTATTAGAACAAACCTTGTCCACCATATATATTATATATATAATATATAAATTTGATTTCATATTGAATTTGAGTCTGTGAGAAGTCACGCCCCCAAGCCATGCCCCCCAAGCCAAGCCCATTTTGAAAGTGTCCTGGAATCTTCTGGGCGGCAAAAGGTGGCAACCCTAGTTTCAAGTGATTTAGCATATGAGTATTATGTCCCTTTAAGTGTTTTCAAATATAATGGATGACCATTTGTTCACCTGCAAGCTATAAAGATAACCTTTAAGTTAGTAAAATTCCATGGTTGAAATAAAAAAAATAAAAAAAACAGAATGCAGTGTGTAAAAATAAGAAACATGCTGGGATTGTGGTTCATTTCCAAGAACTTGGGAAATATGTTTATAAAAAACAGCTGGCAAGTTTTTACTGTTTGCTGCCTATGATACCACACAGATAACAAAGGGAAAGTGTATGAAAATCAACAAAATATTTTTTACATTTTGAAGTATAAATATTACACTAATTACTATGAACAGATTTACACACAGATACATATACATGCATACGCTCACAATTACACATACTAAACAAACATGCACACAAAAGCACACACAATTAATACAGAACAGTGCACATACACAAAAAGTTGTAGATTTAGCATATTTCGGACGGACGTGATTCGCTGTAGCAGATCATGTCCGCCCCGATATCGCTAAATGCAGACAGCATACGCTGTCGGCATTTAACATTGCACAAGCATTTCTGGTTAAATGCTTGTACAATGCCGCCCCCTGCACATTCAAGGCCAATCGGTCGCTAGCAGGGGGTGTCAATCATCCCGATCGTATTCAATTGTGATGATTGCTGTCCACCACCTTAGAGGTGGCGGATGATTTAAGAAGCAGTGGTCTTATGACCAAACAGCTGTATCCGCAGCAGGATAAATATACCCCATAGTGTGAATATTATATATACATTATCCTAGGGACAACTTCAAAAAGAAAAGAGATGTGAGAGATGTAATCCCTCACAGGTATACTAACTTTTCGCCCCTCGCAAGCCTCTTCTGATTCTGTGATTTTTTTCAAAAGTGCATCACGGGCGCGCTGTCTAATCACAGCGTGCTTGATCATGCCATTCAACTAAATGTAGTGTGCTCCCACACTGATTAAAACAGCCTACAGCTGCGGGAGCGTGCTACATTTAGTTCAATGCTATTGGACGCACTGTTATTACACAGTGCACTTTGGGCTTGATTTATCAAGCTACGGTGGGCAGGGGTGTACATATGCACCCCTCGCCTCTGGCTAACAGATTTCCCCTGACAGAATTTAACAATGCATGCCAGCTCCATTTTTCGCTTGCGTGCAATGCCGCCCCCTGCCTGCACACAGCCAATCATGCACGGGCAGGAGCTGTCAATCTTCCCGGTCAGACGAGATTGAAATTCTCCACCTAAAATGACCACTGTTTGATAAATTGTGACTGCAGGTTCTCTTTGGTTTTTGAAGGTGTCTTTGGGATAATGGACATGTGCAGAATTATGTAACATTTTTTATGTTTACTGTCCCTTTAAGTATCAATTAAACATTTTTTTATTCTGGGTGCATAATAAATCTTGAGACACCAAAGCTAATAATTTTTCTGCCACAACAGAAAAGTTGGTACTTTATGGTCTTTACATATCTATACAAAGTTACAACGTTGTCTACAGCTCATCTTTAACACAGACAGAGATCTACATTCCCTCCATTGGCATTTCACATTCGACATATCAATGAGGTTTATTATGCTTAGCATTCTGGATTGTGTGTTTACTTAATTGCTCACATTACTTAAGAATACACTATAAAGATTTTATTTTTCCATCTTTTATGTGAAAATATGGAGCATTTCCATACCCTCTATACCAATATATATATATATATATATATATATATATATATATATATATATATATATATATATATATATATATATATTTGTATAGGCAGACATATATTGCTGGAAATTTCTAGCTGTCTGCAAGTCATAGACCAGTAAGAAGACTTAGGGGCCGATTTACTAACTGTCAGACGGACATGATCCGCTGTAGCGATCATGCCCACCCGACATCGCTGAATGCCGACAGCGTACGCTGTCGGCATTTAACATTGCACAAGCAGTTCTGGTGAACTGCTTGTGCAATGCCTCTCCCTGAAAATTTGTGGCCAATTGGCCACTAGCAGGGGGTATCAATCAACCCAATCATATAAGATCAGACGGATTGAGGCCGCGGACGAGTTTAAGGAGCAGTGGTCATAAGACAACTGCTTCTTAACTCTTGTTTCTGGCGAGCCTGAAGGCTTGTGTGGAAACAGAGGCATTGGGGCCAATACAGGGCTTTGTAAATCGGCCCCTAAATGTTAGAGATAGGGGAAAATATATTTTTTTACTCATATATTTTAACAATATAATAGATGATATATATTTGATAGGTAGTAGAGATGTTCATTCAGCAGGTTTGTTCATTGCGAATGCTGAAGTAAGTGGCTGGTTTCGGTATTCTGCTAATTTTGGAGTCAAATATCCTCTTGTGCAAGTGAAACACATGAATATCTGTGCAAATCTGAATGTTAGAGTATTTTACTTGCACAAGAGGATATTTGAATCTGAAAGGAGTCAAATATTGAAAGCAGCATTGAACAAAACTGCTGAATGCACATCTCTAATAGATAGATAGATGATAGATCGATAGATGGACAGACAGATAGATAGATAGATAGATAGATGATAGATAAATAGATAGACAGACATAAATATATAGATGATAGAGACAGACAGACAGATAGATAGATAGATAGATAGATAGATAGATAGATAGATAGATAGATAGACATATATATATATATACAGTATATATATATATATATATATAGATGATAGAGACAGATAGATAGATAGATAGATAGATAGATAGATAGATAGATAGATAGATATGCAGGGCTAGAACTTGTAAAAAAAAATGTTCTCCCCTTCTATAATATATTGATATTTTTCCACCTCTGTATATACAGTATATATTCAGCTAAACTCATGCATATGCTTCCTTATTATATGATACTCCAATAGTTAAAACTATTATTTGGATTTCTGCTAGCGGATTAGAAACACCATTGCTGGGTATAGGGCCCATGCCCAGTAGGTGGGATATAAATAGGAGAAGTGAATAAATATCATTTTCTCTCTTTTTACTACAGTCTAGCTATATCCATATTTCCCCCAGTACTAACAAAGATCATACTATATTGAAGGTATCGGTTTAGAAACAGGTATAATGTCACAATACATCTCCTTGTTGCTCCTTTTTTGGGATATTTGCTTTCCCTAATTGTCAGTATTACACTCAACGTGCATCCAGATATACAACATTCTCTACTTGATGGTACTTATGTTTATAAATGTATATATACATCCATACCTGGATAATAAACCATATATTGACCCTGTACTTTTTAGAAACCACTCTAATTCCTTCTTTCTGCCAATACACCTAAGCTGATGATAGTGACCTTTTATTACTACGGGACCACACAATGATTCTGTTTTCTTTACCATCCTATATTAATTAACCTATGCGGCATATTCTATTTATAGCTATGTTTTCATATATAGTTAAACAACTTGCATGGACCATGCAAAATTGATATGGCTTTCTGATTACTAATTTGCTTACCATACACAAAATATCACCTCCCCCCCACTATAATAAACCTTCTATACCAGGAGGGTTAAATATGCAGTTTGTCTCATCTATACCGCACCCTATTTCCCTTCTTATAAGCATAGCTTGTAGAACAACATAACATTGACCCTATCCCACCCTCCAAGCTCAACAATATTGTTTATCACTTTTTTTTTATATATATTATTATGAGCTGAATGTTAACTTTTGAAAAGTGAGGTTCTAACCCTAATACATACGGCAACATTTATGCTGTTCTAATGCTTTTTGTTTTTTATTGTTAAGATATTATTGCAATGTAAAAGCTGACAATCTGTTATTTCTCACATTGTATGTACATGATTATATTGTTTGAAAACTTCAATAAAAATATTTAAAAAAAAAAAAAAAAAAAAAAAAAAACTATTATTTGATTAATCACCTTAATTTAATAATTGTGCTTTTATAAAGTATTGACCCTTTAAAGTATAAATTATGTAACGGTTATTATATTACTCCTCTATGGAATGTGCATTTTTATTCTTTTCTTACGTCACCCTGTGGGACTGGCTCTTAGACTATGTTTTTCTCCAGAAGTGAAACTGTCTGATACATTCTGTAAAAATAACATAAAAAAAAAGCTCAGCGTATCTGTTGTTACACTTTCCTTCCAGCTATTGTGTTCATCAAGCTCGTGAAACTCAAGAACTACAGAAAATCAGAACTTCCTTTGAAACCAGAAGTTTATCTTCACCCCATATGTTTTTTGTTTTCCAACAATGATGTTTCGCCTCTTGATTCTCGCTGTCACAGTTTTTAACAGTATTCAGCAAAATGGTAAGTAATACTTTTGTAATGTGTCTAATACACAATTTTTGACAGATTATGTAACTATCAAGAGATTATCCAGTGTGATAGAGTCTGCCTCAAAAAGAGTTTTAAAGGAAAAGATAGATGAATAGATGAATATGAAATTAAAATATATTTTAGATTAAAAGAGAAAATAGAGAATATGGAGTCTTTTTTTAAAGATGGAAAGGAAGGTGTATAAATTGTGGTGCATTTAAGATTATCTTTCTTTAAGAGCTGTAATTCAAGGAATCTACATATATCTTAGTGCTAATGTGTGTGTATATATACAGTATATATATATATATATATATATATATATATATATATATATATACAGTATATAGCAGATACACATACAATTACAGTTTTATCTTTTTTTTCAGGCATCATGTGTGTGTATAACACTGCGCAGTATATTTTGCTAGTATTTATGCTCAACATTAAGTCATAGCTATCTTGCAAATGCATTGCTATTGACACTTTGAGATTAGGGGTAATTCCAAGAATAATTAAACTGTTGTAATTGAACTGTCAGTAACTGTAAACCATTAAATCCCTTACTGTACTTATTCATAAAATTAAGCAATGAAAAGTACTTCTTGACTTTTCTTGTCTGTGATTTAACTACCAAGTCCTTGTATGATTATTATTATTATTATTATTATTATTATTATTATTATTTAAGCAAATAAGCTTATATGTTAGTGGTCTCTTTTGTATATGTAACTCCAGATAACTTTGAAATGGCTAAAGCAAGAGTAAAGAAAAAAAACATAGCTTAAGCTGATACATTTATATGTATGTACAAAGATAAACGCATGAACTTTATTTCAAGCATACTGGGCCAGATAACAAGTGGAGCTTTATTAACAAGCGTTACCTGTGCTAGAACTAAGCTTTTTGCATGCATCGGGGATCGTTTGTATTACAGGTTGAAAGTAAACTTCTTTCACACGCACACAAACCAGACAAGCGTAAAATGCCAAACTTACAATATTGCACGCGTGATAACCTATTCCCCCATAGAAGTCAATGGAGCAAAAAAAGTGGAAAAAACAGCTTACTCACGTGCAAACCCAATTGCATATCCTCAAGTGCACTAGCTCAATGTTCGTCACTTAGCAGAATATATCTATTTATTCGTAAATACATATTTCTACATATATATGATGTTTTTTTGGGGAGAGAGAGAGAGAGAGAAAGGAGAGAGAGAGAGAGAGAGAGAGAGAGAGGAGAGAGAGGAGAGAGAAGAGAGAGAGAGAGAGAGAAGAGAGAGAAGAGAGAGAAGAGAGAGGAGAGAGACAAGAGAGAGGAGAGAGAGGAGAGAGAGCAAGACAGAGAGAGAGAATTATTTATATGTATAGATTTATACAGATATATATATAGGAATATCTATTTAAAAATACTTAGAACATATTGCCCTATGTGAAGAACATTGGAATAAGAAATATTTACAGTAAATAAACACTATATTAACACTTTATTGAAAATTAGTATTCCATAAATATGTTTTTACATGTTTTCATCTACTTAAAGAGACAGTCTATTAAAAATTAAACTTTCATGTTTCAGGTAGGGCATAAATTACTTTTATCATCACAATTGCTTTATTCTCTTGGTATTCGTTGTTGGAAGCTAAATCTAGGTAGATGCATATATTCATTTCAAAGCCCTTGAAGGCTGTATGTTAACTCGGTGCATTTTGACAGTTTTATACAGCGCAAGTTCATGTGTGGCATATAGATAACACTGTGCCGTGGAGTTATTTATGAGCCAGCAATGAATTGCTTAAATGCATGTCTGTCAAAAGAACTGAGATAAGGGGGCAGTCTACAGAGGCTTAGATACAAGGCAATCACAGAGTGTCTTGGTTATGCAAAATTTTGGAATGGGTAATAAAGGGATTATCTTTCTTTTGAAACAATACAAATGTTGGTGTAGACTGTCCCTTTAACTGCAGGGCCCCAATGCACTTATATAAATGTATTATGTGTGTACATATGTATTTATGTGTTTATATATGTGTATATATTTCTGTAAATACATAAATATACATATGTACACATATATAGACATACATACATATATATATATATATATATATATATATATATATATATATATATATATATATATATATATATATATATATATATAAAATGAAGCCCAAGAGATGCACTCTCTGTGTTGCAATTTTTTTTTTTTTTTTCAACACGGCGAGTGCATCTCTTGGGCTTCATTCTATATTCAATCTGGATTGCACCCCCACATTAAACTAAGGAACAGTGAGTGCTGATATCTGGGACATTATTTATATATATATATATATATATATATATATATATATATATATATATGTATATATATATATATATATGTATATATATGTATATATATGTGTATATATATGTATATACAGTATATGTATACATCTTCAGACATGTATATGTATGTATCTTTAGGTTAAAGCCCTTTGCCTGCCTTTTTTTTTTTTTCTAACACCCGAGACCTCATATTGTTGAGCCTTTATAACGTTTTTGTGCAATATTTTTTAAATATCTTTTTATTAGATTGCATTATTATGAGTGTAACTGTACTTTGTAATGAATTTTACGAGTGAAAAACCCTACGCGAACCAACAGCTGTGATAAACTCCATTTTGCTTGCTTGCGTAACTGTTAGCGTTATCTAGCCTACAATGATTTTTTTTCCATAAAATTATTTATTAAAGGGATATTCTAGTCAATTCTGAAATGTCACACAGTAAAAGCTGCCACTAATAGTTGATTGATTTATCAAAGGCTTCACAAGCCTTTCGATCCCATACGACTGCAGGTTCTCACAAGAGAACCTGCATGCCATATTTAACAAGCAGCAGTCATCAGACCACTGCTTTCCTAACCTTTCGCCACCTCTAAAGTTCAATCTCATGGTATTGTCCGACTGGGGAGATTAACAGCTCCTGCCCGCTGTGCACGGACAGGAGTGGGATTGCACGCAAGCGCAAAATAGCACTCATGTGTAATGCTGAATTTCCCCAAGGGGGAATTCAGCCCACCAGAGGCGAGCTGCGGCAGACAGGGGCGCATATGTGTGCCCCTGTCCACCTCAGCTTGATAAATCGCCCCCTAAAGCTACAATAAATTAAGGATTTGTCAATACATGTGTCATAAAAAATTGAATTGCACTGTTGCACATTTTATGTTAACCACGTAAGGGCAAGGTTTTTTAGAGTTTCTGTGTATAAATGACAGATTGTCAAAACAGATGTGGGTTCTGGTAAACAAATGAAACAGATGTATCTGTCCACTCCTAAATTAGGCTGCTACCCCTGTCTTGGTTGTTGCAATTGCATCAACATGATTAAAGGTGAATATTTTCATCATCATTAAAAATTTTGGGTTACCACACTTGTAATACAGATTAAGCTTCTAAAAGGAAGGGAGAGTTTTTGGATTTTTAAACTCAACTCACTAGAGCCGTTAGGAATGAACAGGGAAATTGAATGGCAAATTTCTTGAAAGGATTTATTAAGAGATTGAGTTGTTAACTAACTGATAGGATGTATATATTTAGTAATGTGTTGTTTTGTATTTTCTAAAGAGATTATTGGGCAGAGGACATGATTCTGGTGAACTGCTTGTGCAATGACGCCCCCTGCAGATTCGCGGCCGGTGTCAATCAGCCCGATCGTATAGGATCAGGCAGATTGAAGACCGCAGTCTCAGAGGCAGCGGATCAGTTATGGAGCAGCAGTCTTTAGGTCGCTGCTTCATAACTACTGTTTCCGGCGAGCCTGAAGGCTCGCGCTGAAACAGGGGCATCAAGCTTCATTTGGAGCTTGATAATTCGGCCCCTAAGTATGTGCATACTGCACAGTGATTGATTTTTGTTATGTTATTATCATTTGTCTGACTGACATGATCCGCTGTAGCAATCATGTCCACCATACATTGATAAATGTCGACAGCATACGCTGTAGGCATTTATCATTGCACAAGTAGTTCTGGTGAACTGCTTGTGCAATGCTTCCCCCTGCAGATTTGCGGCCACTAGCAGGGGGTGTTAATCAACCCGATCGTATAATATTGGGTTGATTGATGTCCACACCCTCAGAGGCAGCGGACGAGCTAAGGAGCACTTAGCTACTTCTTAACTCCTGTTTCCGGCGAGCCTGAAGGCTTGCGCGCAAACAGGGGTATTTGGCCCCATTCGGGCCATGATAAATCGGCCTCAATGTCTCAGGCCATGATAAATTGGCCATAATGTCTTCTGTATGCAACATGATTAAGGTCATGTAGACCGAAACGTTGTTGTACTTTTTTGGTTATGTCCCAATAAAAACATATTCTTGCTGTAAATTGCCCCTGCTGCTTTTTTTGCACTGGTATAAATGACAGAGGCAATTTTGGCATTTTGGCTCTGTTTTGGATTCCCCATAATTATCCACTCTCTTGTTAATATGTGCACCTATACATAGTATAAACAGGGCTTTCTTGTAATACTGTATATGGGTACATAAAATAAACATAAATAGGAATTTAATATTGAAAAATTGGGGTGGGGAATAAAATATAATTTTGTAGTTTACTTTATAATCCTTTCTAGACAATGGACTCTATTTATTAAAGCATCAATCTCAGTGCATTCGCCGGCATCAATACGCTCGCCAGACATAGCTGACACGGATCTGAATACGATCCCCCTATTTATCAAAAAAGCTGTCAAAAACAAGCGCGTCAAGTACGGTGCGAAGAGCATCGGACTGTTGTTAACTAACAGTCATCGATGTCGTGGTTATTCAGGTTTTTCCAAACTTTATTTATACCATTTCATTACTGTCCATGAACAAGTACATTTCTCTTAAGCTAATCTTTTATTTTTTAACTGTTAATGTCCAAGAAATAGCTACATTTATACCTCAATAAACAATATCTCATAGAAAGTTATTTTTATATTTATTTGTTATACAAAAAAAATCTGTTATATGATACTTTCACATAAATTAATGTGTATTTGTATTTCTAGAAGTCATGATATGCTTTTATCTCATATATTTTTTTATAAATGATTATTAATGCTAGAATTTGTACATATATCTTTGCACATACAGTATATATGTGTGTGTGTGTTATGTCAGAAATCTTTTTCAAACATATTTACTTTTCCCTAAATTCCTTTTTTTGTTCTAAACAATGCTGTCTTTCATATATCTGTTTATTTATACCACTATATGTATATAGTTTATATTTATTATTATTCTGAGCAGGAATATTTGCAAATATATCATGTAATCAGGGTATCATATGTATTTTTTGCAATCAATGGATATTTTAAGAGCTGGGCTAGTTTTCTCTCTGTACCTGTGTAACCCCTCCTGATTGCAATCTAGTTTTAAAAACCACCCCTTCACAGGTGTTATAAAATGGGCTGGCATAGATGACATTTCTTACTGAAAAAGAATTCAAGAGAAGGAAGAAAAACACTGAAAATATCATGACAGTAAAGAGGTGATTTTATTCCTGCTGTATCTGAATCATGACAGTTTAAAGTTAGATTTGGCTATCTCTTTGAGCTATCAGCTTAAGATTATATTGAATCAAACATCAATTCGAATTTTATGAAACCTTGTCCAAAATATTACACTGAGTGTCCCAATGTCAGCATCAATGTTTATCTTTAATTCTAAATTCACATATACATACTTTCAAAGTATAATACACAATAGGGGAAATTTATCAAAGGTCTGGCGGAACTGATCCGACAGTGTGGATCAGGTCCACCAGACCTTGCTGAATGTGGAGAGCAATACGCTCTCCGTATTCAGCATTGTACCAGCAGCTCTTGTGAGCTGCTGGTGCAATGCCGCCCCCTGCAGATTTGCGGCCAATCGGCCATCCGCAGTAAGGTGTCAATCAACCTGATCGTACTCGATCGGGTTGATTTTCGGCGATGTGTGTGGTTATGGAGCAGCGAAGCATCCAGAGCTTGATAAATGGGCCCTCATGTAAACAAATGGCACTTACAAGTTCTGATGAGTGATCAATGACACAAGTGGAATTATTGATTTAACTCTAAAAGTTTGCAAAATTTGCTATGCTTGGATTGTAAGCTTAATAGCCATCACCCGATCTAAAATCATTACACCAAAGTATATACTGTATATGTAGATGCTAGACACCCAAGGGTCTTTACTTAGAGGCATTTTGACATCTTTCATTTTCCCTTTTATCATCATGGACTGAAAATAAAATTTACGGAACAAAAACAAAAAAAACTATGTTATTAAAATAAACAATTTAATTAAAATAAATGTATTAAAAAAAGATATATTTTTGAATATTGGTATGACATATGTGCTGACAAGGAAAGAGGAGGAGTCAATACAAGCCATTATTTATAAACAAAGTATACAATTACTCTGATTGGCTATCACAGGGATTGTATATGCAGTAAAAGTACTAAACCATTACTGCACTTTTGCTGGATAGCTGCCCGCATCCAGCAACAGCATGAGATACACTCTGATCACAGGACCCTACAGGCAGGAATGAGATTACTGGAACATCCCGGAAATCACTTGCCTGGGGTTAACTTCATAGCACTATTTCTCTGCTGAATCATTGCTGAAACATGTAGCAATAGCATGGTCATGTTCCCGTCAGCAAGAACTAAGCTATAAGAGCCCGGGAAGAAGAGGTTCAAATTCCAATCCATAAGAATTTCCATGAAAATCATGTATGCAAGATAATTTTTGCTTTGTTGTCCATACAATTCCAATGTATATTTCATTTTTGTGCTGATGTAGACGCTAGGACATCTGCTGACCCCTGTTCCACACCAACAATTTAAGCTCAAATTTTTATCATTGTTTAAGTTGTTTTTAATTGTGTAATTAAGTAGAAGGTTTTGCAAGATATCCAGAGCTGTTCAGACTCTGGAACATGTGATCATATCCACCACAGCTGGGTTCTGTTCTCCTGTTTGGTGTTAAATGTATTACACCATGAAAGTCTCTGTTTTCAGAAGCTTTGCAGATGTATTAGAATTAGGACTTTATTTTATTTTGTTTAATATATATATTTTATACACAAGTGATGTAATAGATTCATATATCACTTTATATAGTTTTTATATTTGTCTTATGTATTTCTTCCAACTGGAGGCCAGAGATACAGAGCCAGCCAGTGTATACCAGGGGGCCCATTTAACAAGCTCCGTACGGAGCTTGTGGGCCCCTGTTTCTGGCGAGTCTTCAGACTCGCCAGAAACAGCAATTATGAAGCAGCGGTCACAAAGACCGCTGCTCCATATCGCTGTTCGCCTGCTCTGAGCAGGCGGACAGACATTGCAGGAAATCAACCCGATCGAGTACGATCGGGTTGTTTGACACCCCCCTGCTGGCGGCCGATGGCTGGTGTAATGCTGAATACGGAGAGCGTATAAGCGAGGGCTTGCGGACCTGATCCGCAGTGTTGGATCAGGTCCACAAGACCTTTGTTAAATATGGGCCCAGGTATCAAGGGATCATTGATTTGCAATATAATTCATATACAAAACATTTATAGAGCATAAGATTAAGAAGGCATCATGCCATGGTACTATACCTCCCTCAATCCACTAGAAGTGCCTTCATATGTATTAGTAAAACTGCTTGAAAGATATAAAAAAGGATAAATATAAAAGGAAAATCTCTGAAAGCAAAAGATATATATCCAACGGAGACACAAAACACAATTGATTCAATATCGGTAATGACTCTCTAATGTACTTAAATTCAGGCTACTAAACATAACTAAAATATAAGTGCATTGCATGTGTGGAATTAACAGTTACATATAAGTTTGAGTCATATAATTATTTAACTTGATTAATAATAAATAAATTAGGAGCAGTCAAATTGAAACTTTCATGATTCAGATAGAGAATGTCAGTTTAAGAGACTTTATTTTTGTTTTCAAATGCATGTCATTGTTTTGGTATCCTTTGTTGAAAAGCATATATATATATATATATATATATATATATATATATATATATATATATGCTCAGCACCAGCAATACACTACTGGGAGCTAGCAGGTGATTGGTTGCTTGACACATTTGTGTCTTGTCATTTGCTCACTAGATGTTTTCAGTTAGCTCATAGTACTACAAGTTACAGCAGGGGTGGGCAACTATTGGCCCTCCAGATGTTATTAACTACATCTCCCATAATGCTCTCTGAGCCATAATGAAAGCAAAGCATCATGGGAGATGTAGTCCATAACATCTGGAGGGCCAATAGTTGCCTACCCCTAAATTACAGTATATGCAAGCAACAGTGCAAACATATAATAAAACATGAAACCTTTTTTTTTGGTTTCCATTTTTATGTCCCTTTAAATTAAAATAATTTATTAGGAAATAATCTTGTTTATTGACATGTGAGATTAGCCGCGCAGAAATACTATTTGAAATGTGCCGTGCAAACAACCAAACAAATATATGAACAAAAGGTCACTGCTTTTGAATTTGAAAGACGTGAAATTTGTATGTGTAGTAAAAAAATTGCAATATTATTTCATTATTTTCCAATAATTCAACTTAAAAAACAGAACGTTTTTCAGTTCTGAGACGCATTACATACTTCACAAGCCTAAACTTGCTACATATGTATCGCTAGTTGGCGTCTACTGAAAAGCATTGCAAGTTCTGTCTATTCTAATAAAAAATTGGATTAGTTCCTCCAAACAAGGCAACTAGTGAGGTGAGTTTGGTCATTGAAAAATAAATGCAGCAAGCAAGGCATCTTTATTTTCAGAAAGGTTTACCTTGTGGTTGAAATGTTTTTAACAAATAAAGAAAGACGTTTGGTTACAAGGGGCTAGATTACAAGTGGAGTACTAATTTAATGTGTGCCCGTAAACAGGCAAATTTGTTAAATAACTAGCCATCACAAGTGTAAGTTTTTTTTATTAAAATAAAAAAATTGTAGCATCTTTTTTTTGTTTGTTTTTTTTGTTAAATAACTGCACAAGGCAGTTATAAGGGGTTAAAGTGAGGGGATGTGGGATGTTGGGGTGTTGGAAAAAACGGCACTGGAAAGTGCCTTTACATTGCGGTCTATTGGAACTTTCTTAAAAATGTACATTTATATGTATATGCTTATATAAATATATATTTATGTGTACTATATACACATATAAACACATAAATATATATGTATATATTCATATACAAATATATTTAAACTGTGCTTCCCAACGCTGCGTGACTTACCCCCTTCACTGTGCTAGGTTCTGTGCTGTGTCTATTGGCATCATAATGAGACTCCTTGGAGGAGGTGAAAGGTAGACCTATTGTGTCAGGTATCGGTTCCCTCTTTGAACACCTCTCCAATTGGGTTGAAACACTTTTACAACCATTGGTCCTACAATTTCCTTCATACCTGCGAGACACCAAACATTTGGTGTCTAATCTGGATAAGATGTCTTGGAGTACCACGTCCTCCTGGTTAACAATAGATGTGGTTGGCCTATATTCGGCAATTCCACACAATATAGGGGTAGATGCTGTAGCAGAAATCCTAAAAGACTTCAGCAACTATGATCATGACCTATGGATGTTTATTTGCAGAGCATTGGACTTCCTTTTAACGCATAACTTTTTTCGTTTTGAGGGTGATTTTTACCTCCAGAGACGTGGGACCGCGATGGGTGCGAAGTTTGCACCATCCTACGCTAACATCTATATGGGATGGTGGGAACGGTCCCACGTCTTTGGAGGTGAAAACTCATTTCATGACAAAATAAAACTATACAAACGTTTTATTGATGACCTCATCTTCATATGGCAGGGCACTGAGGAGGAGGCCAAGCTATATGTTGATTATTTGAACGCAAACAAAGTAGGTTTGCAGTTCACATATCAGTTTGAAAAGGTAAAGATTCCTTATTTAGATATAGTCTTGGAAGGGGTCATTGAAACCAACAGCATTAAAACCACGTTGTATAGAAAACCTATTATGTCAAATACAATATTACATGCAAAAAGTAACCACCCTAAGCATACAGGCTTTGGGGTGGCAAAAGGGCAATTTATGCGCATTAAGAGAAACTGCTCTGAAGATAGTGATTTCCTTCTAGAGAGCAGTAAGTTTAAAGAATCTCTATTGCAGAGAGGGTATCGACCCAAGACAGTAAACAGAGCACTCTTAGAAGTGTCACGAATGGATAGGGCCACACTCATAAATAATGAAACTATCAAACGTCAAAAACGATTTGATCTTTCAAGACCCACCTTCTCTACCACCTATAGTCCTCAATTTTATGATATTTGTGGCATTATCAAGAAACATCTACCGATAGTGTCGGCTGAAGATAGCCTGAAGGACTATGTAGAAGGAGGTTGTAACTATGTATCCAGGAGAGGGTGTACTATTGGAAATATAATATCACCCAGTCTACTGAAAAAAACAGGAACACATACGAGTAGTTGGCTTACAATAAAAGGCCACTACAAATGCAACTATACAAACTGCATTGCCTGCTCACACGTATGCATTGGTCAGACTTTCCAATCACGCGTTACCAATAAGGTGTACACTCATGAAAGCTGTAGCACATGTCGCAGTACATATGCAGTTTATCTTATTGAATGCACCAGCTGTAGGCTACAGTATACAGGATGTACTACTAGGGAGGCAAGAACTAGAATAAGGGAGCATTTAAATGACATCAAGAATAATATTGAATGCTCAGATCTGTCTAGGCATTTCATCTACTGCCACAATCAGGATGTAACTTTTTTTAGTTGGCAAATAATAGAGTTAGTAAAACCTAGATCAAGAGGAGGAGATAGAACTAGTCACCTCCTCTATAGAGAAGCCTTCTGGATCTTCCAGTTACAAACAAGAAGACCAAAGGGCTTAAATATCGAGGGGGATGTCATTAATTTTTGGAAAAGGACTTAAATACAAACATACCACTCACCTGTTTTTATAATAATGTAGAAGCATTATAGCTTTGGTGCAGGAGAGAGGTTCTTTATTATTAGTCTTTTTTGGTTAAATGCTGTCCCCCAATGCTAACATGATCTCTTTATAGTCACTGTCAGACCACTATGAAGAGTCACTTATCTAATATACTATTTTTCATTGCCTCTAAAATTTTATATTCTAGTTACTGGAATACATAAGATGTTAATAAGCCAGTCCTAAATATTTGGATTTTAGGCCTGTGTAGTCTGGAATTTGGGTGACTGTGAGAAATGGTATATTTATACTTTGTATGAGCTAAGCACTTTCGTTTTCAAGTCTTATTCCCTGAACATTTACAAATATTTTGCAATTGAGGACCAGCAAATTGCAAAAGCATATAAAGTTATTTAGTTTTTAAATAAAACATATGTAATATCAATCAAATAAGGATTGAGTAAAGAATTAAATACAATGTGAATACAAACATTTTACAAATAAAATTAAAATGTCCACATTCAAATAATAGAATTTGTACTGGAGATATGCATATGTATTATATCAAGTGTAACAAATAACAAACATCAATATAGCTGGAAGTGAAAGAGTTAATCCTATACAAGTGTTAGAGATTTGAGTAATTAACTTTTGAGCAAATGAAATCACAGCAAATCTCAGGAGCCATTTTGGCTAATGTGTATAAAAGAGAGGCATTTACAATGTTAACTTATGTCTATGAATAAGGCCAGGGGGGCCGAAACGTGTAAGACAGCTTAAGGGATGAGCTGTGATTGAAAAAACTATCTGGATTTTAATAATGTTTACATTGAAAAAAGCTTTGATTTTTTGAGCGCTAAACTTGACTCGCTGGTGTTCTTAAACTTTTTGTGTTATCATAATGAGACTTCATAATGAGCGCAAAGCTTCCATGCAATGCGAATGGGAGATCACGTTCGCATTGCGCTCAACTTTTAATACCAGCAAATATTGCGCTTGCGAAAGCGCAATTTTGCGCTCCACTCGTAATCTGGCCCAAGGTGTTTTATGTCATTTTAACCTATTAGCTTCCATCTGGACACAGTCCTGAGTTTTAAGGACTTTATGTATACATCCAGAAGACAGGTAAAGGCCTGTGTGCTACCTCCCTCACATGCAACACCCAACGCCCCAAACCAATAAGAGAGGCTGTAACAAATACAGCAGATCAAAGAGTAAACTAAAGCATTAGTCTTGGACAAACCAAATACCACGGATTAAGATTAAAGCTATTTCTTAAAATCTATATGTAAAATACATATATTTGTTATTCTATTTTTAAGCTGCTAACCTGCTGTCTTTAGAATAACATGTGAATTTGAGTGACCCTTGCTGTATAGGCATCTATTTTACATATGGCCCTATGCATTACATATATATCAATGTTACTGAAAAATGTTCATATAAAAATTCTATAGTTTTCCAGCATATACAAGAAATTCTGTCTGAAATGGGTTTTGCCATAATACTTTTAAGACCTCTATGCTGGTGTTTTGTCTATAATATAATAAACAGACATTGAAGCACACATGCAAAAAGAATGTGACTTCTTATCAAGCATCTGCAATTAACCACAACATGGTAAGGCAGGGAACAAAAAGCTTATGCTTCGAAATTCCTAGAAATATTTTTTCTTATGTGTATGCAGTACAGGATGCAATTGGTGATCACTAGAAATAAAAAATAGGTAAATTTGCTGTATTCCATGATTCAAAATCCCATAAAGGGCAAGCTAATAAGTGGAGTGATACTTTGCGCTCCCGATTGCGCATCATCTTCGCTAGATGGAGGTAGCGCATATATTACAAGTTAAAAGTAAAAGTATTTTATTTATAACATTGTATGCCATACCCATTTGTTTTCTCAATCATATTTTAAAAATGGTTTTCAGTATTTATATATGTTCTTTTAGGAGAGTTATTGAAGACCATATTTATTTAAACAACATAAAAACCCATAATTTTCATTCATGATTCAAATAGAGCATACATTTTAAAACAGCTTTTTCAATGTACTTCTAGATTGTAAATTCCCACGAGAATAGGGCCCTCAATTTCTCCTGAATTTCACCTAGATTACAAGTTTTGCGTTCGGGTTTTAACGCTGAAAAAATGGTCATTTCAGCGGTAAAACAGCACCGCAGCCATTACAAGTCTGGTTGGTATAGCTGTACCGCAAGCCTTTTAAAAATGAAGTTTTTTCATGGGACTTCCATAGCACAGCCATTACGAGTTTTACAGTGAGGCTAAAAAACTTGCGTTACACCCTATACCGTCAAGATCCGTTTCGCAATCGGAGAACAGTAGTTATGAGTTTTACGCTACAAAACTGTGACATAAAACTCATAACTAAAGTGTTAAAAAGTACATTAACACCCATAAACTACCTATTAACCCCTAAACTGAGGCCCTCCCGCATCGCAAACATTATATTAAACTTATTAACTGCCACTAATAAAATTTATTAACCCCTATTTCCCCGCACCCCAACATCGCTCACATTATAATAAAGATATTAACCACTATTCCGCCACTCCCCGACACCGCCGACACTATAATAAATCTATTAACCCATAAACCGCAAGGCCCCCACAACGAAATATACTAAATTAAACTATTAACCCCTAAACCGGAAGGTCCCACAACAAAATATACTAAATGAAACTATGAATCCCTAAACCAAAAGCCCCCACATCCCAATAAACTAATTTAAACTAGTAACCTCTAAACCTAACGCCCCCTAACTTTATATTAAAATTACAATTTTCCGATCTTAAATTAAATTAAAACTTACCTGTCAAACTTACCTGTCAAACTAAGTTTAAACTAACAATTAAACTAATATAACTATTAAACTAAAATTAAACTAACTACCAATTAAAGAAAACTAAAATACACATTAAAAAAATCCTAACACTACTATAAAAATTACAAAATATCTAATTACAAAAAATAAAAAATACTAACTTACAAAAAATAACAAACACTAAATTACGAGAAAAAAAATAATTTAAAACTAAAAAAGAATTACACCTAATCTAATAGCACTATAAAAATAAAAAGCCCACCCAAATAAAAAAAAAACACTAGCCTACAATAAACTACCAATAGCCCTTAAAATGGCATTTTGTAGGGCATTGCCCTAAGTTAAACAGCTCTTTTACCTGTAAAAAAAAAACACAAAGGCCCCCCAACAGTAAAACCCACCACCCAACCAACCCCCCAAAATAAAAAAACCTAACTCTAACAAAAACCTAAGCTACCCATTGCCCTGAAAAGGGCATTTGTATGGACATTGCCCTTAAAAGGGCATTTAGCTCTTTTGCATTTCAATGAAAAGGGCATTTAGCTCTTTAAGAAAAAAAAAAGAAAAAAACACCCAAAAAAGTTAAAAAAATCCCAACACTAACCCCCGAAGATCCACTTACAGTTCCTGAAGTCCAGACATCCAGACGGCTTCATCTTCATCCATTCGAATCAGCCAATAGAATGAGAGCTGCTTAAATCCTATTGGCTGATTTGAACAGCCAATAGGATTTTAGCAGCCCTAATTCCTATTGGCTGATTCAAAATTTTCAGCCAATAGGAATGCAATGGTACCCCCAGTAGAAAAGGGATACCTTGCATTTCAATCCTCAGTGTGCGGCGGACGATCCCATGAAGAGGACCTCCACGTCAGATCGATAGACCTCCGCCTGGACCTCCGCCTCCTCGCATCACCGCTCCGCCTCCGCAGGGATGAAGAAGATGCCAGTCCCGCGATGGATGAAGATGGAGCCACCTGGATGAAGATGCCGCCTGGATGAAGATGGAGCCGCTGGGATGAAGATCGTTCAAGCGGGACTTGTGAGTACCTAAACAGGGGTTAGTGTTAGGTTTTTTAAGTTTTTTGGGGGTGGGTTTTTTTTAGATTAGGGTAGGCACTCTTAAAAGAGCTGAATTCAGAAAAAGAGCTGATATCTTTAGGGCAATGCCCTACAAAAGGCCATTTTAAGGGCTATTGGTAGTTTATTCTAGATTAGGTTTCTTTTATTTTGGGGTGTTTTTTTTAAAATGGGTATTAGAATAGGAATAATTTTTATTATTTTAGATAATTTTTTTTCGTTTTGGGGTGGGTTTTTATTTTTAGATTAAGGGTTGGGCATTTCATAAATGAGCTGAATGCCCTTTTAAGGGCAGGAAAAATAGTTGAATGCCCTTTTCAGGGCAATGGGTAGATTAGGTTTTACTTTACTTTTATTTTGTGTGTTTGGGGCGTGGGGGTTTGTAATACTGTTAGGGGGTGTTTGTTTTTCTTTTGTAGGAAAAGAACTGTTATCTTTAGGGCAAGGCCCTACAAAAGGCCCTTTTAAGGGCCCACAAAAGACCCTTTTAAGGGCCCTTGGTTGTTTATTATAGATTAGGGTTTTTAATTTTGGGGTGGGTTTTTTATTTTTTAAAATGTGGTGGGCTGGAGGTTTAGGGGTTAATAGGTTTATTTAGTGGTAGTGATGTGGGAGGCCAGAGGTTTAGGGGTTAATAGCTTTATTAAGTTGCGGCGGAGTGGTGGAATAGGGGTTAATAGATTTATTATAATGTGGGTGATATTGGGGTGCGAGGGAATAAGGGTTAATAACTTTAGTATAGTGGCGGCAATATCGGGAGCGGCAGACTAGGGGTTAATAGATTTATTCAGGTGGCGGCAATATCGGGAGCGGCAGATTAGGGGTTAATAACATTATGTAGGTGTCGGCGATGTCGGGGGCAGCAGATTAGGGGTGTTTAGATGTGGGGTTTATGTTAGGGTGTTAGGTTTAAACGTTACTTTTTTCCTCTTGCTTCCTCAATCAGCATAAATGACATCATATATTGTACAAATATATATACACCATACAATTAACATTCTTTGGTTACAAGATTCCATATAATTACCGTATATACAAGTATCACCTGAACATCAAAATAGTCACAATGTATTACTAACAGCCACATTATAACGGATATTTGAAACTGAAAATGAATGAAACGTATAGGCTGCAGCGTGTGTAGTAGTCAGGATCAGACTGATATGCTTCAGGAAAGTTCTTCTCTGTGAAAGGTACATGTTGAGCAAAAAGAGGCTGCTTCTTGGGTGGTAACTAGCCATAGAACAAGCTATAATGCTATTGTTCGTTCTCAGGTTGATCGCTTCTTTCTTTTTTATTTATGCAAATTATGACACTTGGGGAAGTCTCCCTAAGTGTGATGCGGGAATCCAGATGAGGACCCAGTGTGCCTAGAATGAATGTTAATTGTATGGTGTATATATATTTGTACAATATGTGATGTCATTTATGCTGCTTGAGGGAGCAAGAGTTCCTTGCGAAACGCGTTCAGCCATCTTACCCCTGTTGTTATCTAGTCTAGGTGTGTTTTTCTGTTAATTGTGTGAGTCATCCATTGTCCTTTTGTAAGTCAGGATGTGATTAGAATCTGTTTAACTAACCATTGTCTGATGTTTGTCTCATTGTATAATATTTGTTTCTCTTTGTGTAGTAACTACCCCCATGTGTTGGAAATGTCTAAAAGCTGTGTTTTCTGTGCAATAAACCCCTACCCCCTATAACCTCACCCCTGTTGTTATCTAGTCTAGGTGTAAAGTGTCTTTCTGTTATTGTGTGAGTCATTCATTGTCCTTTTGTAAGTCAGGATGTGATTAGCATCTGTTTAACTAACCATTGTCTGATGTTTGTCTCATTGTATAATATTTATTTCTATTTGTGTAGTAACTACCCCCATGTGTTGGAAATATATAAAAGCTGTGTTTTCTGTGCAATAAAGCAGTTCTTGTTTCACCTGAATGTGCTAGTCTGTCTAGTTATTTAGGTGAGCTCCAGCTAAAATCCCTTTTCCTGGGCTACATAGCAGCCTGTTCAAGGCAGAGAAAGAATTATCAGGCAGAGCTACCTAGCCTGGGTAGCTGGAGTCTGTCACAGGGTGGGACCCTGGGTACTGATGCTGTCGGGCATCAGGGATGGCTACAGGCTGTGGTCACTTGCCAGCTACATAGCTGCAGTTGGCAGGGAGGAAGCAGGACCCGTTGGGCAGAGCTACCCAGTTGGGGTAGCCGGGGTATCCATCACAGTAACACTTTATTCTACTCCCATGATAAGGTTATATTCCATTCATTATCATTTAGCTACATCACATGATTTTTCATGTCATCTTCTTCACTTTTTCATTTATAGAATAGGTTCTCAACGTATTGAACTTCAACCATGTTCCATGTTCTCCACTCAGACATGTAATCCCACCCAGCCATACATGGACATTATTTTAGGTACACATATATTTTGGTTTAATCAACATTATTATTCAAAATAATCTTTATAGATATCACTCTTACAAGCATTAATAAAAAGATTAGCCTAGCTGGATGCAAACATGATGCCCATAATGGTTTCTTTAATTTGTGAATAATAATCTTGATTATACCAAAATATATTTGTACCTAAAATAATTTCCATTAATTTCAATATATATCCAAATTGTTCCAACTGTAAAGTTTCATCCCTACCTGCAAGAATATTTTTTACAGCCCCTAAACCCAATTCCTTTTCTATGTTAGTATATAAGGAATGCACATTTGCTGTTACCAAACAATATCAGGCTCAAAGTATCCTTTTAAAGTATAGTCTGATCTCAAACACATTTGTTTGTAAGTACGTGTCAACATATCTGGGCATATTGCTAGTGAAGTGACTCACCAGGTGACTTTTATGAATTTTGGGGAGAACATAAAAAGTTTGCACGTGGTGGAGAATGGACTTTAGTCCATTACTGTAAAGAAACAACCTCAGAATATATCTTTTAATTAGGAATATTTTAACTTTTCAGTATAATAATAATACATTTTTGTTCACTTACAGTTCCAAATTTGTTTTTCAATTTGTAACAATGGGGCCAATTTATCAATGTCTGTCTGACATGATACGCTATAGCGTATCATGTCCGACAGACAGCGCTGAATGACGAAAGCATACGCTGTCAGCATTTAGCATTGCAAAAGCAGTTCACCAGATTTGCTTGTGCAATGCCACCCCCTGCAGATTTGCAGATCATATAGGATCGAAAGGATTGCAGACTGCAGCCTCAGAGGCAGCGGACCAGTTACGAATCAGCAGTCTTAAGACCGCTGCTTCATAACTGCTGTTTCCGGCGAGCCTGAAGGCTCGCGCGGAAACAGGGGCATCAAGCTCCATTCAGAGCTTGATAATTCGGCCCCTATGTCTTATCTGCCAACATGAAAAAAATATATATATTTAATAACTGTTGGGTATAAGTCCTCTGACCATCAGAAAATGTAGTCTGAGAGGTTTCGGATCCACACCACAATAAGTGAGTCAGCTCATGCAAAGCTAAACAAAAAACAGTCAGAGAAATGTAGGGGAAAGGGGTTTGATAACCAAACAACTCAGATATATAGAAACAAGTAAAAAATGTATCTGTAATTATGTAAACGTAACTATCTTTTTTTTTTTCAAATTAATGTTGGTCAGTTCTAAAGCTGGAATATACTAAAGGGACATGAAACCCGATTTTTTTTCTTTCATGATTTAGAAAGAGCATTCCATTTAAAACAACTTTCTTATTTCTATTATCTAATTCTCTTGATATCCTTTGCTGAAAAGCATATCTAGATAGTCTCAGTAGCTGCTGCTGATGCTACACACAGATGCCTCGTGTGATTGGCTCACCCATGTGCATTGCTATTTCTTCAACAAAGTATACCTTAATAATGAAGCAAATTGGATAATAGAAGTAGATTGGGATGTTGTTTAAAATTGTATTCTCTAACTGAATCATGAAAGAAAAATGTGTTTAATGCCCCTTTAAGACAAAGGGGAGTTAAAAATAAAAAAACTTCACTAACAACCGCCTGAAAATATTTCTACAAAAAACTGCAGTTGATGCAAAAACAATATAGGGAAAATATGCCAAAATGACCCTGTGTCCAACTCATAGCTGTTCAATTAATGCAACTTCCTGAGATGCATCAGAAAGGATAATAAAAATCATACTTCCTGCTCCCTAGGGGCTTTCTAAATCTAAACTTCCAGTTAAAGAATGAGAGTAGGGGGCCTAATTATCAAGCTGCTCCATAACTTGTCTGAGGCCGTGGACAGAAATCAACCCAATCGAATACGATCAAGTTGATTGACACCCCCTGCTCAAGTTGATTGACACCCCCTGCTAGCGGCCGATTGGCCGCAAATCTGCAGGGGGCGGCATTGCACCGGCAGTTCACAAGAACTGCTGGTGCAATGATAAATGCTGACAGCGTATGCTGTTGGCATTTATCGATGTGTGGACGTGATACGCTACATCGTATCATGTCCGCTCGCACATTATCAAATAGGCCCCTAGATGTGAACAAAATAACCATCTGCTTAGTCTTAAAGGGACATGATACCAAATGTTGAAGCACTTGAAAGTAAAGCAGCATAGGTGTAAAAAGCTGCTTAGAAAATATCACCTGAACATCTCTATGTAAAAGAATTGACACCCCATTGTAAAAGGGCCTTTAAGCAGTCAATCAGGGTACTATTCCCAGGACTTATAAGGGAGTGTGCATCTGACATGTGCAGGCACAGTCTTATTTTTTTCCCTATTTGTTTTTTCCAACTTGAAGCTAGACAGTAGCTAAAGTATAACTGCTACCAGAGTACTCTTGTAATCTGAAGAAATTTGAAGGTAAAATATCTTCTTTTTTTACATATAGATGTTCAGGTGATATTTTCCTGTCAGCTTTTTACAATTATGCTGCATCACTTTCAAGTGATTTAGCATATGGGTATTATGTCCCTTTAAGCAGATCCAAAGAAAAAAGACTTTGGATAATAAAAATGCCTTTCAAGCATATGCATCACAAACTTCTGAATACAGGGAGGAGGTTATCAATAGTAGATTATCATAATTTAATATAGATATTAATTCTATTTTTTTCTAGTTTCACTTGCAGAGTGTGTGTATTGGGTGAGTTTAAATTTTAAAAAAATCTCACTAAAAGAATACTAAAAATAGTTAAAGAGATATGAAACCTACATTTTTTGTTTTATGTTTCCGATAGAGCAAAGACTTTTAAACATTTTTTTTTAATTTGCTACAATTAGAAAATTTGCTTAATTTTTGCACTTCTAAAAAATTAAAAAAAAAAATTTCAGTTAACATTTATCCAAATGTTGTGGCATTCTTTCAAGCCCTGATAAAAATGTGTTTTGTTTTCAAAGATTCATTCAAAGATCCATAGTTATGGGTATGTAAGGTTGGAAAGAACAAAGGATATGAAACACATTTTTTCTTTCATAATTCAGAAAGAGCATACAGTTTTAAACAACTTTCTAATTTACTGATTTTATCAAATTTGCTTTGTTTACTCTTGATATCCTTTGTTGAAGGATCAGCAATGCACTACTAGGAGCTATGTTTACTCCTAGGTGAGCCAATAACAAGAGGCATATATGTGCAGCCACCAATCAGCAGCTAGTACCCAGTAGTGCATTGCTGCTCCATAGATTACCTACTTAAGTATTTTTTAAACAAAAGATACCAATAGAACAAAGCAAACCAGATAATAGAAGTAAATTGGAAAGTTGTTTAAAATTGCATAATATATCACGATTCACCAGCACAGTAGTTCTTTAAATCATTGAATATTTTATTAAAGACCCATTAAAATAAGCGACGTTTCGGGGTAAACCCCTTAGTCATGCTAAGAGAGCATGACTAAGGGGTTCACCCCAAAACGTCGCTTATTTTAATGGGTCTTTGATAAAATATTCAATGATTTAAAGAACTACTGTGCTGGTGAATCGTGATATATTGAGTATTTATGGGGTATTGCAGTTAACCCCTACACCGTGCACAAGTTAAGTAGTGCTGTTTTCCCAACAATGTGTGATGTTCAAAATTGCATGTTCTATCTGAATCATGAAAGAAAAAATTGGGGGTTCATGTCCTTTAACCCCCTTCATGCCATTAGGACGTTCCATGCCATTCTAACAGCGCTGGGCTTTAACTTTTTTAATTTTTACTAACAGTGTTGTGAACCCTATTGTTTTGCCACTAAGGGGTTAATTGAGTGGGCAAACATATTCCATACATACTTGACTCAAGAAATGAAGAAAGTGTACTTATTACAGTAAGAAGTCTCAAGTAACTTGAGACTTCTTACTGTAATAAGTACAGTTTCTTCATTTCAACTGCTGGTTCAAGTAACCCTGGTGAGCCTCTGGGAAGTATTCCCCAATAATCAAGTCCTTGAGATGCACTGGTCAGTCATAGAGAATCATGTACTGTCTGTTACTTAAATATTTTTCGTTAAAAAATACCTTTAATTGCTGATCTTTCATATATATGATAGAAAATGTTCAAGTCCCATGTCCCTTTCATATTATAATGATCTGGAGATGTTAATTTTTTGCTTCTACTGGAAAAAACTTCCTGCAAATACTGATATCCATGGTTTTGGAAACAGTACACTATGAGCCGTCGGACGATGTCTTCCATCATTCCCAAATTTCTATTATTAATCTGTCTGGTATTTTACATATTGTTCTTCATTAAGGTCATATGATTGATATAAATGACAGGGTTCAGTTGGGTTTCCTGTGCAAGCTTCCTGTCATTTACTTTTACATCAGCCTCTGGTAACTCTCTGGCAGCCTAGAGATGAGTGCCAAAGACAGGAAGACAGCTCATAGAAAATACATGTTGAAAGAAGAAATCTTTCTATTGTTATAAAAGAAAGGCTTAACTAATGATCTAAAATAAAAACACAAACATAAAGAGGAATGCAAGTAAAGATTAAACTTTAATGATTTATAGATAGCGTGTACAATTTAAAGGAAATAAAATACTTTCCGATTTACGATAATTATATTTACTCCTTTCACGTGGTATGCTCTGTAGGAACGTCACTCCTTTGCATGAGTGCATACTGAGGTAGGACACAGGAGCGTGCATGTGTTTTCAGCACAATAAGACAAGCTGTGTTTGTTACAATATCAATAAATATAACAATGTTATACAGGAAGTGCTCAAGACGTCTGCACACTTCTGAGGCTACCTCAGTATGCTTAAATGGAAAATAATTAATTTTCCAAAAATGATCCAGAGTTATGTTTGATTTTAATTATACGCTCTGATTTATGAAAGTTACATTTTTACTTCCATATCCATTTAAAAGGGCATTGAACACTTTTGAGATTGTAATTTAAAATGTTTAATTAAATGTAGTAAACAAAAAAAATTGCAATATATGATCATAAATTATTTATTCCTTGTAGTTAAATTATAAAACTTGTAGGGTTTCCTGTTCCTGAAAAAAGTGCAGACTCCAAACAGTGTATCTATTATTGAACTAGTAATTTGAAACGAGCATTCATGACTGTGAGATCAATAATAGATGCACTGTTGTGAATGAGTTTGGATTTAGAGTTCATGGAGGCTCGTCCCCAAAAAAAAACTTTTTCACAATTGCACAATCTCATTTAAGGGTCTCTTAGAAAGATACTAAGCAACAAGGAAGTGGGTCTAGATGTATAGTTTTTAAAGAAGTGAAAACTAAATTTTTGCTTACCTTTATGCTTAAAATGGAGAGTCCACGATTTCATTCCAATTACTAGTGGGATATTCATCTCCTGGCCAGCAGGAGGAGGTAAAGAACACCCAGCAGAGCTGTTAAGTGTCACTTCCCTTACCCATGATCCCCAGTCATTCGGCAGAAGAAAAAAATGGAAATAGAAGATGACACAAGGGTATAGAGGTGCCTGAGGTTTATGTAAAAAACAGCCATCTTAAATTTATTTAAGGGCGGGTCGTGGACTCTCCATGCTGGGAAAGAAATTTATCAGGTAAGCATAAATTTTGTTTTCTTTCCCAAGGCATGGAGAGTCCACAATTTTATTCTAATTGCTAGTGGGAACCAATACCCAAGCTAGAGGACACAGAATGCAAGGGAGGTAAAATTTTAGAGCACGCACAACATCCAGGTTATGCAACAGATGTTCCTTCTGAGAAGAAGGATTAGGACAAAAGGAAGGGACAACAATTTCCTGATTTATATTGTAATCTGAAACTATCTTGGGAAGAAATCTCAACTTAGTACGAAGAACCGCCTTTTCGGCATGAAAAATAAGGTAAGGGGAATCACACTGTAGAGCCGAAATCTCGGAAACTCTGTGAGCAGAAGAAATAGCAAGAAGAAATAAATCTTTCCAGGATAACAACTTAATATCAACTGAATGCATTGGCTCAAACAGAGCCTGCTGCAAAACTCTAAGAACAAGATTAAGGTTCAAAGGAGGAGCCATAGGTTTAAACACAGGCCTGATTTTAGCCAAGGCCTGAACACAAGATTGAACATCTATCTGGCAGATCTGCAAGACATTTGTTTAAAAGAATAGACAGAGCAGAAATCTGACCCTTCAGAGTGCTAACCTACAAACCTTTCTCAAGGCCCTCCTGAAGAAAAGACAAAATTCAGGGAACCCTCCCCCTGCTCCAAGAGAAACCCTTCGATTCACACCAATAAAAGTATTTACGACATTCCTTATGGTAAATCTTATGCATAACAGGCTTACGAGCCTGAAGCATGGTATCAATTACCTTCTCAGAGAAGCTACGTCAAGCCAAAACTAGGCATTCAATCTCCAAGCAGTCAGCTTCAGAGAATCTAGATTTGGGTAAAGGAAGGGACCCTGAAGTAGAAGGTCCTTCCTCAGAGGCCACTTCCAAGGGGGAGAGATGACATTGTCACCAGATTCACAAACCAGATCCTGCTAGGCCAGGCAGGAGCTATTAAAATCACAAATGCCCTCTCCTGTGAGCAATGACTTGTGGAAGGAGAGCAAACGGAGGATACAGATATGCCAGATTAAAGTCCCAAGGCACGGCCAGAGCGCCAAATAGAGTGGCTTGTGGATCTCTTGGTCTTGAATTGTACTTTGGAAGCTAGGCATTCAGACGTGATGCCATCAGATGCAACTCCCACCTAAGGGTTATCATTGAGAATACCTCCGGGTGGAGAGCCCACTCCCTTGGATGAAAATTCTGCCTGATCAGAAAATCTGCTTCCCAGTTGTCCACTCCTGGAATGTGGATGGCAGATAGAAGACAATTATGAGATTCTGCCCACTGAAGAATGCGGTTCACTTCCTTCATAACTAATGAACTCCGAGTTCCTCCCTGGTGGTTGATGTATGCCACTGTGGTGATATTGTCCGATTGGAATCTGATAAACCAGACCAAAGCTAGTTGAGGCCAGGCTGTTAATGCAAGATTGCTCTCAACTCTAGAATGTTTATGGGAAGAAAAGACTCCTCTTAAGTTCAAAGACCCTGAGCTTTTAAAGAGCCCCAAACTGCTGCCCAGTCTGACAGGCTGGCATCCATGGTCACAATCACCCAGGAAGGTCTCATGAAACATGTACCCTGAGACAGATGGTCCTGCAAAATCCATCAAGACAGAGAGTCTCTTGTTAGGGGATCCAGATCTATCATCTGCAAAAGATCTCAGTGGTCTCCATTCCATTGACTGAGCATGCATAGTTGTAGGGGTCTCAGATGGAACTGAGCAAAATAAATTATGTTGATGGAAGCAATCATCAGACCAATTATTTTCGTGCACTGAGCCACTGATGGACAGACAGAAGACTGAAGTGAAAGACAAGAAGTAAGAAGCTTGGATCTTCTGACATCCATCAGAAAAATCTTCATGGATAGAGAATCTATGATTGTTCCTTAGAAACACACCCTGGTATCTGGTACTAGGGAACTCTTTTCCAGATTCACTTTCCACTGATGGGAACGTAGAATAGACAACAACATATCTGTATGAGATCTTGCTAGCTGAAAAGATGGCGCTTGAACCAAGATGTAGTCCAGGTAAGGTGCCACTGCTATTCCTTGAGATCAGACCACTGCCAAAAGGGCCCCTAGAACCTTTGTAAAGATTTGAGGTGCTGTAGCAAGGCCAAAAGGAAGGTCAACAAACTGGAAATGTTTGTCCAGAAAGGCAAACCGTAGGATTTGGTGATGTTCCCTGTGAATGGGAACATGAAGATACGCGTCCTTCAGATCTATGGTAGTCATAAACTGACCCTCCTGAGCCAAGGGTAGAATGGAACGAATAGTTTCTTTTTTGAAGGACGGAACCTTGAGGAATTTGTTGAGACACTTAAGGGCTAAGATGGGACAGAAAGTTCCCTCTTTTTTGGGAACCACAGATTTGAATAAAATCCTTGTTCCTGTTCCTCTACATGAACTGGAACAATCACTCCCAGGGAAGAAAGGTCCTTCACACAATTTAAGAAGGCCTCTCTCTTTACCTGGTTTGCAGTTAACCGTGACAGGATAAATCTGCCCCTGGGGGGCAGAACTTGAATCCTAATCTGTAAACATGGGATACTATTCCCATGGCCCAAGGATCTGGGACATCGCGGATGCAAGCCTGCCGGAAAACGGAAAGCCTGCCCCCCCAACCAACTTAATCCAAGACTGGATCGGGGGGTGGCGCCTTTATGCTGACTTAGAATCAGTGGAAGGCTTCTTGGCTTGCTTCCCCTTATTCCAAGGCTGACTGGACCTCCATGAGGTCCTGGATTGCTCTGGCTTGGAAGAGAAAGAGGAAGACTTTTGTCCCTTGAAGTTACAAAAGGAACGAAAATTAGAATACTGGCAACCCTTAGGTCTATTCTTCCTGTCCTGAAGGAGGAAAAATCCTTTTCCACCAGTAATCTTGGAAATAATCTCAGCCAGACCCAGACCAAGTAAAGTCTTGCCCTTATAAGGTAAAGACAGAAGCTTGGATTTGGATGTTACATGTGCAGACTAAGATTTTAACCACAGAGCTCTGCGAGCTAGAACTGCAAGGCTAGAAATTTTGGCTCCTAGTCTAACCACTTGCATGCTGGCATCACAGATAAAAGTATTAGCCAGCTTTAGAACCCCTGATGAATGTACATCTTTCTTAAGTAAGCCTCTAGCTTCTTATCCATGGGTTCCTTGAAAGAAGAGCTATCCTCAATAGGGACAGTAGTTCTCTTGGCTAAAGTAGAGATAGCTCCCTCTACCTTGGGTACAGTGCAACATGAGTCATGTACAAAGTCAGCAACAGGAAACATTTTCTTGAAAACAGGGGATGGGGAAAAAGGAATCCCTGGCTTTTCCCATTCCTGGGCTATAATTTCCGACATACAGTCTGGAACTGGAAAAACTTCTACCGAAAAGAAAAAAATGACATTAAACACTTTGTTAAATGTATTAGACTTATTAGGAATCTCAGCGACAGTAGAGTAGGAGTCCTCCAAAGTTGTAAGGACCTCCTTTAAACTAATCTGAGTTGATCCAGTTTAAATCTAAAATTGACTTCCTCTGGATTTGCTGTACTAGGGCTTATTTCCCCTTCTACAGACTCAGAGTCAGAGATTTCTCCCTCAAAAGAGCCACTGAGGAATGATCTTCGTCAGATAGATGAGTGAGACTGACTAGCGCAGATTTAGCGGAGTCAGAACTCTTAGTATTAGAAATGTTTTTAGATTTCCTTTTTCTCTTACTAGACATAGGGAAAGCTGATAAGGCTGCAGAAACCACAGAAGTTATTTGCACAGCAAAGTCTCCTGGCAAATAAAACCCCCCAGGAGGTTGTTGAGAGGAGCTGCAGGTAAGGCCGCTAAGGCTTGTGACGTTTGAGGAGAAAGCTGAGGCATGGCACAGACAACATTATCCTGAGATAATATCCTTATTCCTTCCTTATCCTTAGATAATATCTTCTTATTTAAGCATGTGGAACAAAACTGTATAGGAGGAACAATCTGAGCCTCCAATCTGAGCAGTACAAACATTTGGCAAGAGATACTTCTAGATTATTATGAGAGTCCATAATCCTTAAATTGATGCCCAAAAGTAATAACAAAAGATCTTAGACATAAAAAAAATAAGATTAAACAAATTAACAGAAATTATGTCCTGTACTGTTAATAAACAATCTGGATGCAAACAAACTTTCTGTTAAACTGGCTCTGCTGAGAGTTTACAGAAAACACAAAGCAGCAGGCAGGTGTTTGTCTGTCTGCCCACCATTGGCTTTTTTATGCGCTTACAGCATGTGTTGCTGTTTTTTTTAATATACCAATTAAACTTGGATTTTTTTTAATCTATTGGCATCCCTGTGCAGTGCCTGCTCTTTTGTCTTTTCTGCATGCCAGCTTTTGTGGCTTGATTCCGCCACTGCTACGGCACTCCATTGCTATAGGAGAATTGTGGATGACCTTCAGGCGGGTTCATTTCCGCTATCAGAACGGTGAGAATCGGATGCTGCCTGGGCCGACACTTACTGTGTCTGCTGAGGGTTTACCCCACTGAAGACCGGAAGAATATCCAACTGTTTAATGTAGCTTGTGGCAGAAGATCTGACTGCTTTGTAGACAGACAAGTACTCCGCTCCCCGATTGGACGAAAAGCCGAAATCGGAAGTGCGGAGAGCGGTCATGTGACCGCATGAGGAGGAAAAACAAATGCGCCATCAGAAAAGAGCATGTCTCTGCGCAGCAAAAAACTAAAACTGCTGGTCTAAAAGTCTGACACCCTAAAACCTAAATATGTGCCTCTAAACATTAACTCCTCTGTAGGACAGTTTAGTCCTGAACACCCTTATTTAAGTATGTGGGTTCATTAGACATGAATAAAAGTACATAGTACATAGCCTTATTCTACTGTCTAGCCAGACTCATACACAAGGGAATAAAATTAATGCCTCATACACCTTTCATCACAGTGCCTGCAAAATTGCCCAAGAACAAATCCCTGAATAAAGGGATAATTATGTCCCAAATAAAGTCCACTGGATATTAACCCTTGAAGTGCTTTTCTTCAAACCTAGAAGGCAAGAGCACTTACCAGTGGATCCAGCTGCAGGGTAGGTACAGCTTTTTAGGTGTGACAGATTCACAAACATTACAAAGAAGCACAGGGTTCTGGCTATGAAAAATAAGTATGTCGGAACACTGTAAGCATAGAAGAAAGTCAATAAAGGCACCAGTAATGTAACAGGGTATACAGCAAACCACACAAATGTAGAAGTCCAAGCAGAAATAGCTCGATGAGATGGGGACAAAGAGCATAGACCCAAAGCAACAAGCTTGATATAAGAAAAAGCTCACCTCCTCTTCAAAGCACTGTAGTACTTCCGTTGTCAGCCATTAGCTTTCTGGTTCCAGCAAATATGATTGCCACAGGGAACCATCAGCGGCAAATACCTCCAGAGACCAGTCTCAGGATGTCAGCACGTATGACCGCGCTCCCCTCCCGGGGTAGGTCAATCTCAGGTAAACTCCAGTGAGTTCAAAGGGGGTGTGTCAGCCACTTGCTCGTAGTATCCAAACAGCAGTCTCGAGCAGGATTGTATCAATCCGTAGTATAAAGCTTGATGGACGTAATAGGAGGTGGAAAATGATCCCCAATCAAAAACTCCAGGGTGTCTTGAGATCCGATATGGTAAGTTCCTGTAGGGGTTGGAGACTCCTCGTAGTCCCCGATAATTAATAGGTACAAACAAATGGAAACAGAAACTCCATAGAAATGATGAATAAAAGAACAGTCTTTATTCCAAAATGATTAAAAATAGAACACAGGTACAGGTGACTGGTCTTACGTGTTTCGGCAAACTGAGGTCTATGATTACGGAAGTTTGCCGAAACGCGTAAGACCAGTCATTACCTGTGATATTCAGGGAGAGCCTGTAAAAGAAGTTTTCTATAATGAATCACAGCTACTGAATAGCAAGTAAAATGTTTAATGTTGCAAAGTGTGTAGAGGGGATTCACATTAATTACGTCCTGTAGTAATGTGAATACCCATAATACAAACGTAGCAATTAATGAATGATAATTATGTTACAATTGTCCTATTGCTGCAGGAGCGGTCACGGGGGTTAACGGATGCAGCAGTACAACCATATGAACAGAGTTACCAGAAAAGGAGATGTTAACACTCTAAAAGTTAAGGGAGTAAGCGCTAGATATATAAGAACAATAAGTATGCATACTGAGGTAAAAATAGAATTCAAAGTCAGATCGGTACCTGTAAAACTTAGAATAAGTTTTATAAAGTTGCAGCGCTGAGAGGTGAGCTGGAGTCACAGATAAACAGCTGAGAGGTGGCTGTGGAAGTTGGCGTGTGACGTCACAGGCGGCGAGATCCGTTGCAGCAGCTTTCCAGAACACAGGTGCAGTCAGACAGAGTTTGAATACCAGGATGCAGGAAGTACAATCCAGAGGCAAATGATCAACTCACAAGGAGGGGCTTAGAACTAATAACAATACCAAGCAATGTGAGAGAGGAGGTGTTGCCTTAAATAGCTGTTTGCAGGTAAGATTCTTAAAGGGACAGTACAGAACCAAGAGCAAGAAAGCATAAGTAGGTAGTTATGCACACTAATCCAGTATAACATGACATTACCTGTACCTGTATTCTATTTGTAATCATTTTGGAATAAAGACTGTCCTTTATTCATAATTTCTATGGAGTTTCTGTTTCCAGTTGTTTGTACCTATAGATTCACAAACATCTGACAGGAACCTATTATGGGGTAGCATAGATGTTAGAAGTTAAGCAAAGACCACCTCACCATCTTCTAACTGCTAAAAGCCACCATTACTCTTACTAAAGAGATCTACATGAACACAGCATAGCCCCAATCCTTGCTTGCAGGGAAAAGTACCTATTCAAGGACTTAATATCTTCAGACACCATTTTCGCACATCCTCCCGATGACAGAGGCAAAGAATGACTGGGGATTATGGTTAAGGGATGTGACACTTAACAGCTCTGCTGGGCTGTTTTTTGCCTCCTCCTGCTGGCCAGTAGTTAAATATCCCACTTGTAATTGGAATGAAATTGTGGACTCTCCTTGCCTTGGGAAAGAAATCCTGTTAACAATATATATTTTAAGTGTTTTACATAGAAACCTCCAGTTGCCATTTTATGTACAGTTCATGCATAAATGTAATCGGGCCTTTAACAAATGCCAAAAAAAATATTGTTTAAAACCTATCCTTGTGAAATTTGTCAAACGCCCAAAGAGATAGAAAAACAGTACACTGTCTGCTCATGCCAGCAACCTGATAGGTGCATTTAGATGGGTTAACAGCGGTGTGGATGGAAACGGATTGCAATAGTTAACTCTGAAAACTGGGATTATGAGATCACCTGTAAAAACATAATTTTAATAATGCCTGTACTGTTAGCGACAATCCCCGAGTGAGAAATATATTAATATATGAAAAATAAATTGCGCCATTTTTAGATGTAGGTGTCCTGAAGTGAGTTTTACTGCAGATCCCCAAAGCTGTATATGATATCACATAGTCATCAAATTAACATATGTATATGTGCCTATGTTGACTGTATACCCCCTCTCCAATAGGGATGAATAGAGTTTTAATAAATCAATACCACGTATGGTAACAAACCTAAAATACAGCTCCGTATAGATTGTGATCAAGGCTTTTGGACCAGATTTAACAAGCAGCGGATGCTGCTGTCTCCACCCAGAAACTTAAGTTAAGAAGCTGTTCCTTATTATATGCTGTAAGAGCGCTGCTCTTGTCCGTCACAGCTACATCGAATCATGTCTGCCCGGCATATAATAAATATACCCCTTAGGGTTTAATGTCCTTTCAATATTTACAGTTTTGAGTTAACTATATTTTTACAAAAAATGTCATCTTATTGTGAATGTAAATTTTCACGAATGAGTGCTCGGTTTTTAAAAATACTATTAAAAAGAAGGGCACTTTCATTCATGAAAGTTTGCATTTCATTGGTTTATTTATAATACTGACATTTTCTTCTTGCAAGCCGGAGCAGCAATTCCCCCACCCGCCGCTCGTCTTTTCATAACAAAACAATGAAGAATCCGGCTTCGTCATTGCTGATGTAATAAGAGATGAGCGGCAGGTGGGGGAATCGCTGCTCCGGCTTGTCATTTTAACAAAACCTGTTTTTTATAGTATTTTTAAAAACCGGGCACTCATTCGTGAAAGTTTAAATTCACTTTGATAGATTGAATTAACAAAATTAGATATTACAGACTGAATAAGCATAAGCAATATTGCAGATGACATAAACAGAAAATTTTGTTTTGTTATTAACTACATAATTACCCTGTTGTCATGTCTGAACAGATATCAATACATTATTACTCAATGTTTCTATGGCAATGGTTTTTAGTGGGCAAAACCAACTTCTTAATGCAATGCTTTGATGCCCAGTCTCTCAGGAAAGCGCTAATGTTATTAATTATGTAAAAAGTTGATCTACCTCTGCAATAAGATCAGGGATCATTGGATTATATAACTAAATATAGAAAGATGGTATAAAAAAAAGACCTTTATCAAAACTTATGATCTACATAACAACATATCCTTTGATATATATATTTATCCCATTGTTTGCATATTGCTTCTGAATGTTGAAGTGTATTGTTTTTTTTGTTTGTCTTTTTACCTCTGAGTGACTGATCACTGCATGATTTAACTGTGTAAGCTTCCTGCACTAGAGTGTTAGCTACCCGTCTCTAGTTCTGGATAGCAGGATAAAAGCTCTCAGTGTTGGCTAGTTTCCAAATATATTTTTTCACTCCCTGACACTAATGACAGTGGTTATGGTGTGTAAATGGTGATAATCAGTGTCTGCCTTTAATAAATATGGCAGCTGAAGTCATTATGGGATGGCCAACTAGAAATTCCTTATATGGTCAAAGCCTTTTCTCTGCTATAACTGCCAAGTTTCAAGATTGAGAAACTGACAAAGCCGTGGGAAAATATAAAATGGTGTTTTTGCAGAGCAACAAGAAGAGACTAAATTAGCCTGCTTTTTAGTTTCCAATGCTCTGGAATAATGTTTTTTTTTTTCTGTTTACCCTTTATTTTGGCTTTGTTTAGAATGTTTGGTCAACCAACTACTTAACAAATAATATAATGTGATCACTTATTCTGATATCAATCTATCTGTCTGTTTGTCTGTATGTCCATCTGTCCACACTACATCCAACCACTTGTCTGTCTACCTGTCTATCTATCTAATTGTCTATCTATCTATCTATCTATCTATCTATCTATCTATCTATCTATCTATCGTGTCACTAAATAATACACAGCTAGATTACGAGTTTTGTATTATGAGTGAAAAAGCAGCCTTATGCTTCATAGCGCTGCTTTTTCCCTACTGCTCCGCTGCTATTACAAGTCTTGCAGGTATAGGTGTACCGCACACTTTTTTGGGCGTCACACGTCAGTATCGCACTTTTTAAAAAGTCCTTTTTCAATGGGACTTCCATAGCGCCGGTATTATGAGTTTTGCCTGGGAGGTCAAAAAGTGATGGTACAGCCTATACCGACAAGATTCGTACCGCCATCTAAAGTCAGTAGTTATGAGTTTTACGTTACAAAGCTGTAGCATAAAACTCATAACTAAAGTGTTAAAAAGTACACTAATACCCATAAACTACCTATTAACCCCTAAACCGAGGCCCTCCCGCATAGCAAACACTAAAATAAAATTATTAACCCCTAATCTGCCGCTCCAGACATCACCGCCACTTAAAAAATGTATTAACCCCTATTCCGCTGCTCCCCGACATTGTCACCACTATAATAAAATTATGAACTCCTAAACCGCTGCCCTCCCGCATCAAAAAACCTATTTAAATATAATTAATCCCTAATCTGCCGTCCTCCCACTCCACCGCTATAATAAACCTATTAACCCCTAAACCTAACCCTAACACCCCCTAACTTAAATATAATTAAAATAAATCTAAATAAAACCTACTATTAATAACTAAATAATTCCTATTTAAAACTAAATACTTACCTGTAAAATAAACCCTAAGCTAGCTACAATATAACTAATAGTTACATTGTATCTAGCTTAGGGTTTATTTTTATTTCACAGCTAAATTTGTATTTATTTTAACTACGTAGGCTAGTTAGTAAATAGTTATTATCTATTTACTAGCTACCTAGTTAAAATAAATACACATTTACCTGTAAAATAAAACCTAACCTGAGTTACACTAACACCTAACATTACAATAAAATTAAATAAATTACATTAAAAAAATACATTTATCTAAATTACAAAAATAGTAAACACTAAATTACACAAAATAAAAAAAGAAATGATCAAAAATAAAAACGAATTACTCCTAATCTAATAGCCCTATCAAAATAAAAAAGCCCCCCCCCCCCAATAATAAAACCCCTAGCCTAAACTAAACTATAGTTTAGTTTAAAATAGGTTTTATTTAGAATTATTTTAATTATGTTAAAGTTAGGAGTGTTAGGGTTAGGGTTAGACTTAGGGTTAGGTTTAGGGGTTAATATATGTATTTAGTGTTAGTGATGTGGTAGGCCAGAGGTTTAGGAGTTAATAACTTTAGTATAGTGGCGGCGCCGACATTGGGGGCGGCAGATTAGGGGTTAATAAATGTATGTAGGTGGCGGCGACATGGGGGGCAGCAGATTAGGGGTTAATAAATTTATGTAGGTGGCGGCGACATTGGAGACAGCAGATTAGGGGTTAATAAGTGTAATGTAGGTGTCGGCGATGTCGGGGGCAACAGATTAGGGGTGTTTAGACTCAGGGTTAATGTTAGGGTGTTAGGTTTAAACATACATTTTCTTTCCCCATCAATGGGGCTGCGTTACGTAGCTTTATTTTTTTTAGCAGGCTCTTCCCACTGATGTCTATGGGGAAATCGTGCACGAGCACGTCAAAGCAGCTCAAAGCAGTGCTTGTATTTGTGTGCAGTATGGAGCTCAATGCAGTCATATCGCCCGCAAACGCCGGGTTTTTGCAAACCTGTAATAGGAGCGATATAAAAAGGTGAGCAGTGGAAATAACTTGCAAGTTATTAGCGAGCCACTCATAACGCAAAACTCCTAATCTGGCTGACATGTTCTTCATAACTTGACTTGTGTTATGACCAGCTGCCAAGATGATCCCTATGTATTGAAAAACACCTGAATATATAACACATTTTAAAACTCTCATTTAATTTGTTGCAAAAAGTTTCATTATTGCATGTTTCACCCCCTTTGAAAAGACCATGAAATATACATCCTCACCCCTGTCCACCTGGCATCGCCATTGGCAGGAAGCAATTCGCTGCCCACATTTATTATTGCACACATGCACTCATGTGTAACCCGCACACTTTCCGTGTGTGATTGTCTCCACAGAGATTGAATAATTCGGGGATATTGATATCTGCCTAATAGCAGGTGGAGGATAGCGTTGAGAAGCAGTGCTCGTGCGAACCTGCAGCCGTTGGGGCTGAGACCCCTTGATAAATCTTGGTGATTGTGTGGTCTGGAGAAGAGACTCAAAACAGTGTGTAACTCTAAGGGGTCGATCACAGTCCTTTAAAAAACATATCAAATTATTTATCTACAAAAATTACCGTACTCTTTAATGCTGTTTTTCTCTGTTGAAAATGATTTAATACGTTTTTCTTAAGGATTGTAATCTTCCCCTAGCGTCTATATCTTACATTAAAGGTTTATAGTTTGAATAATAATCAATAACAATATACATAGAAAAAACTTTTTGCTTCATAACTGTTATAGAAACAAAAAACAATTTTATAAATTTTCTTTCTTTTTTCCGGTAAAATCCAAATTTAGTATTCATCCAAAATTACCAAATAACGAATGGCTAGATTACGAGTTTTGCGTTATGAGGGGTGTGGTGCTAACTTGCAAGTTATTGTAACCGCTCACTTACCTACAGCAATGGTATTACAGGTTTTTATAAACCCGGCGTTAAAAGACAAAAAGTGAGCGTAGAGCAAACTTGTGATCCAAACCGCACTCCAATACCAGCGCTGCTTAAGTCATGGTGAGCTGGTTGTACGTGCTCGTGCATGATTTCCCCATAGACATCAATGGGGAGAGCCAGCAGAAAAAAAGTCTAACACCTGCAATAAAGCAGCATAAAGCTCAGTAACGCAGCCCCATTGATTCCTTTGGGGAAACAAAATTTATGTTTACACCTAACATCCTAACATGAACCCTGAGTCTAAACACCCCTAATCTTATACTTATTAACCCCAAATCTGCCGCCCCGACATCGCGGACACCTACATTATACTTATTAACCCCTAATCTGCCGCTCCGGACATCGCTGCCAATATAATAAACATATTAACCCCTAAACCACCGCATTCCCGCATCACAAACATTAGTAAAATATTATTAACCCCTAATCTGCCGCACCTAACATCGCCGCCACCTATCTACATTTATTAACCCCTAATCTGCCGCCCCCAACATTGCCGCCACTATACTAAATATATTAACCCCTAAACCTAAGTCTAACCCTAACACCCACTAACTTAAATATAATTAAAATAAATCTAAAGAAAAACATAATTTATGCTTACCTGATAAATTCCTTTCTTCTGTAGTGTGATCAGTCCACGGGTCATCATTACTTGTGGGATATTAACTGCTCCCCTACAGGAAGTGCAAGAGGATTCACCCAGCAGAGTTGCTATATAGCTCCTCCCCTCTACGTCACCTCCAGTCATTCGACCAAGGACCAACGAGAAAGGAGAAGCCAAGGGTGTAGTGGTGACTGGAGTATAATTTAAAAAATATTTACCTGCCTTAAAAAACAGGGCGGGCCGTGGACTGATCACACTACAGAAGAAAGGAATTTATCAGGTAAGCATAAATTATGTTTTCTTCTGTTAAGTGTGATCAGTCCACGGGTCATCATTACTTGTGGGATACCAATACCAAAGCAAAAGTACACGGATGACGGGAGGGATAGGCAGGCTCTTTATACAGAAGGAACCACTGCCTGAAGAACCTTTCTCCCAAAAATAGCCTCCGAGGAAGCAAAAGTGTCAAATTTGTAAAATTTGGAAAAAGTATGAAGCGAAGACCAAGTTGCAGCCTTGCAAATCTGTTCAACAGAGGCCTCATTCTTAAAGGCCCAAGTGGAAGCCACAGCTCTAGTGGAATGAGCTGTAATTCTTTCAGGAGGCTGCTGTCCAGCAGTCTCATAAGCTAAACGAATTATGCTACGAAGCCAAAAAGAGAGAGAGGTAGCAGAAGCTTTTTGACCTCTCCTCTGACCAGAGTAAACGACAAACAGGGAAGACGTTTGTCGAAAATCTTTAGTTGCCTGTAAATAAAATTTAAGGGCACGAACTACATCCAGATTGTGCAAAAGACGTTCCTTCCTCGAAGAAGGATTTGGGCACAAGGATGGAACAACAATCTCCTGATTGATATTCCTGTTAGTGACTACCTTAGGTAAGAACCCAGGCTTAGTACGCAGAACTACCTTATCCGAGTGAAAAATCAAATAAGGAGAATCACAATGTAAGGCTGATAACTCAGAGACTCTTCGAGCCGAGGAAATAGCCATTAAAAATAGAACTTTCCAAGATAACAACTTTATATCAATGGAATGAAGGGGTTCAAACGGAACACCCTGTAAAACGTTAAGAACAAGGTTTAAACTCCATGGTGGAGCCACAGCTTTAAACACAGGTTTAATCCTGGCCAAAGCCTGACAAAAAGCCTGAACGTCTGGAACTTCTGACAGACGCTTGTGTAACAGAATGGACAGAGCTGAGATCTGTCCCTTTAAGGAACTAGCGGATAACCCCTTTTCTAAACCTTCTTGTAGAAAAGACAATATCCTAGGAATCCTAACCTTACTCCAAGAGTAACCTTTGGATTCGCACCAATATAGGTATTTACGCCATATTTTATGGTAAATCTTTCTGGTAACAGGCTTCCTAGCCTGTATTAAGGTATCAATAACTGACTCAGAAAAACCACGCTTTGATAAGATCAAGCGTTCAATTTCCAAGCAGTCAGCTTCAGAGAAGTTAGATTTTGATGTTTGAAAGGACCCTGAATCAGAAGGTCCTGTTTCAGAGGTAACGACCAAGGTGGACAGAATGACATGTCCACCAGATCTGTATACCAAGTCCTGCGTGGCCATGCAGGCGCTATTAGAATCACTGATGCTTTCTCCTGTTTGATTCTGGCAATCAATCGAGGAAGCATCGGGAAAGATGGAAACACATGAGCCATCCTGAAGGTCCTTGGTGCTGTCAAGGCATCTATCAGGACCGCTCCCGGATCCCTGGATCTGGACCCGTAGCGCGGAAGCTTGGTGTTCTGTCGAGACGCCATGAGATCTATCTCTGGTTTGCCCCAACGTCGAAGTATTTGGGCAAAGACCTCTGGATGAAGTTCCCACTCCCCCGGATGAAAAGTCTGACGACTTAAGAAATCCGCCTCCCAGTTCTCCACTCCCGGGATGTGGATTGCAGACAGGTGGCAAGAGTGAGACTCTGCCCAGCGAATTATCTTCGATACTTCCATCATTGCTAGGGAGCTTCTTGTCCCTCCCTGATGGTTGATATAAGCTACAGTCGTGATGTTGTCCGACTGGAACCTGATGAACCCCCGAGTTGCTAACTGGGGCCAAGCCAGAAGAGCATTGAGGACTGCTCTCAATTCCAGAATGTTTATTGGAAGAAGACTCTCCTCCTGATTCCATAGTCCCTGAGCCTTCAGAGAATTCCAGACAGCGCCCCAACCTAGTAGGCTGGCGTCTGTTGTTACAATTGACCAGTCTGGCCTGCTGAATGGCATTCCCCTGGACAGATGTGGCCGATAAAGCCACCATAGAAGAGAATTTCTGGTCTCTTGAATGGAATGAAGGACACGGCATGCACTTTGAAGTTTTGTTAACCTGTCCTCTGTCAGGTAAATCTTCATTTCTACAGAATCTATCAGAGTCCCCAGGAAGGGAACTCTTGTGAGTGGAAAGAGAGAACTTTTCTCTTCGTTCACTTTCCATCCATGCGACCTTAGAAATGCCAGTACTATCTCTGTATGAGATTTGGCAGTTTGAAAGCTTGAAGCTTGTATCAGTATGTCGTCTAAGTACGGAGCTACTGAAATTCCTCGCGGTCTTAGTACCGCCAGAAGAGTGCCCAGAACCTTTGTGAAGATTCTTGGAGCCGTAGCCAGTCCGAATGGAAGAGCTACAAACTGGTAATGCCTGTCTAAAAAGGCAAACCTTAGATACCGGTAATGACTTCTGTGAATCGGTATGTGAAGGTAAGCATCCTTTAAATCCACTGTGGTCAAGTACTGACCCTCTTGGATCATGGGCAAAATTGTTCGAATAGTTTCCATCTTGAACGATGGAACTCTTAGGAATTTGTTTAGGATCTTTAAATCCAAGATTGGCCTGAAGGTTCCCTCTTTTTTGGGAACTACAAACAGATTTGAGTAAAACCCTTGTCCTTGTTCCAACCGCGGAACTGGATGGATCACTCCCATTAATAAAAGATCTTGTACGCAGCGTAGAAACGCTTCCTTCTTTGTTAGGTTTGTTGACAACCTTGACAGATGAAATCTCCCTCTTGGGGGAGAGGATTTGAAGTCCAGAAGGTATCCCTGAGATATGATCTCTAACGCCCAGGGATCCTGAACATCTCTTGCCCAAGCCTGGGCGAAGAGGGAAAGTCTGCCCCCCACTAGATCCGGTCCCGGATCGGGGGCCCTCAATTCATGCTGTCTTAGGGGCAGCAGCAGGTTTTCTGGCCTGTTTGCCCCTGTTCCAGGACTGGTTAGGTTTCCAGCCTTGTCTGTAGCGAGCAACAGCTCCTTCCTGTTTTGGTGCAGAGGAAGTTGATGCTGCTCCTGCTTTGAAATTACGAAAGGAACGAAAATTGGACTGTCTAGCCTTGGCTTTGGCCTTGTCCTGAGGCAGGGCATGACCTTTACCTCCTGTAATGTCATCAATAATCTCTTTCAAGCCGGGCCCGAATAAGGTCTGCCCTTTGAAAGGAATATTAAGCAATTTAGATTTAGACGTAACATCAGCTGACCAGGATTTTAGCCACAGAGCTCTGCGTGCCTGAATGGCGAATCCTGAATTTTTAGCCGCAAGTTTAGTTAAATGTACTACGGCATCTGAAATAAATGAATTAGCTAACTTAAGGAATTTAAGTTTGTGTGTGATGTCATCTAGTGTGGATGATTGAAGTGTCTCTTCCCGAGACTCAAACCAAAATGCTGCTGCAGCCGTGACAGGCGCAATACATGCAAGAGGTTGCAATATAAACCCTTGTTGAACAAACATTTTCTTAAGGTAACCCTCTAATTTTTTATCCATTGGATCTGAAAAAGCACAGCTATCCTCCACTGGGATAGTGGTACGCTTAGCTAAAGTAGAAACTGCTCCCTCCACCTTAGGGACCATTTGCCATAAGTCCCGTGTGGCGGCGTCTATTGGAAACATTTTTCTGAATATAGGAGGGGGTGAGAAAGGCACACCGGGTCTATCCCACTCCTTAGTAACAATGTCAGTAAGTCTCTTAGGTATAGGAAAAAACGTCAGTACTCGTCGGTACCGCAAAATATTTATCCAACCTACACATTTTTTCTGGGATTGCAACTGTGTTACAATCATTCAGAGCCGCTAATACCTCCCCTAGTAATACACGGAGGTTCTCAAGCTTAAATTTAAAATTTGAAATGTCTGAGTCCAGTTTATTTGGATCAGAACCGTCACCCACAGAATGAAGCTCTCCGTCTTCATGTTCTGCAAACTGTGACGCAGTATCAGACATGGCCCTTGCATTATCAGCGCACTCTGTTCTCATCCCAGAGTGATCACGTTTACCTCTTAGTTCTGGTAGTTTAGCCAAAACTTCAGTCATAACAGTAGCCATATCTTGTAATGTGATTTGTAATGGCCGCCCAGATGCACTCGGCGCTACAATATCACGCACCTCCTGAGCGGGAGATGCAGGTACTGACACGTGAGGCGAGTTAGTCGGCATAACTCTCCCCTCGTTGTTTGGTGAAATATGTTCAATTTGTACAGATTGACTATTTTTTAAAGTAGCATCAATACATTTAGTACATAAATTTCTATTGGGCTCCACTTTGGCATTAACACATATAGCACAGATATCTTCCTCTGAATCAGACATGTTTAACACACTAGCAAATAAACAGCAACTTGGAAATACTTTTCAAAGTAATTTACAAATAATATGAAAACGAACTGTGCCTTTAAGAAGCACAGAAAAATATTATAACAGATAAAATAATTAAGTTATAGCAGCAAATGATAACTAACCCAGGCAGCAGAAAAAAAATACACAAATAAACGTTTTTTATATCACAGTCAATACAATCAGCACAGCTCTGCTGTATGATTACTTCCCTCAAAAAAGACTCTTGAGATCCCTGAACTCTGTAGAGATGAACCGGATCATGCAGGAAGAAAATGAACCTCTGACTGAGTTTTTCTGATGCATAGTGAAAGCACCAAAATGGCCCCTCCCCCACACACATAACAGTGAGAGGGATCAGTGAACTGCTCTAATTTAAATCAAAACTATTGCCAAGTGGAAAAAAGTGCCCAAAACATTTTTTCACCCAGTACCTCAGAGAAAAAAACGTTTTTACATGCCAGCAAAAAAACATTTTACCTCAATAATTAATTGTCATTTAAAACCTATTGCAAGTCCCTGCAAAATAGGTTAAGTCTATGTATACAGTTTAAAAGCCAGAGAAGTACCATTTCCCAGAAAACTGAAGTGTAAAATATACATACATGACAGCCTGATATCAGCTACATCTACTGCATTCAAGGCTGAGTTTACATTATAACGGTATGGCAGGATTTTCTCATCAATTCCATGTCAGAAAATAATAAACTGCTACATACCTCTTTGCAGATTAATCTGCCTGCTGTCCCCTGATCTGAAGTTTACCTCACTCCTCAGATGGCCGAGAAACAGCAATATGATCTTAACTACTCCGGCTAAAATCATAGAAAAACTCAGGTAGATTCTTCTTCAAATTCTACCAGAGAAGGAATAACACACTCCGGTGCTATTATAAAATAACAAACTTTTGATTGAAGATATAAAAACTAAATATATCACCATAGTCCTCTCACACATCCTATCTAGTCGTTGGGTGCAAGAGAATGACTGGGGGTGACGTAGAGGGGAGGAGCTATATAGCAACTCTGCTGGGTGAATCCTCTTGCACTTCCTGTAGGGGAGCAGTTAATATCCCACAAGTAATGATGACCCGTGGACTGATCACACTTAACAGAAGAAACCTACTATTAATAACTAAATAATTCCTATGTAAAACTAAATACCTGTAAAATAAACCCTAAGCTAGCTACAATATAACTAATAGTTACATTGTATCTAGCTTAGTTTTTATTTCTATAATAGCCCTATCAAAATAAAAATGCCCCCCCCATAATAAAAAAAAACCCTATCCTAAACTAAACTACCAATAGCCCTTAAAAGGGCCTTTTGTGGGGCATTGCCCCAAATAAATCAGCTCTTTTACCTGTAAAAAAATACAAACAACCCCCCAACAGTAAAACCCACCACCCACACAACCAACCCCCCAAATAAAATGCTAAATAAAAAAACTTAAGCTCCCCATTGCCCTGAAAAGGGCATTTGGATGGGCATTGCCCTTAAAAGGGCATTTAGCTCTTTTGCAGCCCAAAGCCCTAACCTAAAAATAAAACCCACCCAATAAACCCTTAAAAAACTTAACACTAACCCCGAAGATCAACTTACAGTTTTGAAAACCGGACATCCATTGTCAACGAAACCAGGAGAAGTCCTCAACGAACCGGCAAGAAGTCCTCAACGAAGCTGGGAGAAGTCTTCATCCAAGCTGGGAGAAGTGGTCCTCCAGATGGGCAGAAGTCTTCATCCAGATGGCATCTTCTATCTTCATCCATCCGGCACGGAGTGGGTCCATCTTCAAGACATCCAGCCCGGAGCATCCTCTTCTTACAACGACTCCCGACAAATGAAGGTTCCTTTAAGTGACGTCATCCAAGATGGCGTCCCTTAGATTCCAATTGGCTGATAGAATTCTATCAGCCAATCGGAATTAAGGTTGAAAAAGGATGATTGAACTTCAATCCTATTGGCTGATCCAATCAGCCAATATGATTCAGCTTGCATTTTATTGGCTGTTCCAATCAGCCAATAGAATGTGAGCTCAATCCTATTGGCTGATTGGATCAGCCAATAGGATTGAAGTTCAATCCTATTGGCTGATTGCATCAGCCAATATGATTTTTTCAACCTTAATTCAGATTGGCTGATAGAATTCTATCAGCCAATCGGAATCTAAGGGACGATCGGGTGGATTGATGTCCGCAGCCTCAAAACAGGTGGACCAGTTACTATACTATACTATATACTATATACTGTACTATATACTATATAGTGTACTATATGAAGGCAGACTGCCAGATCGTTACAGAGAGTGATGCTCTCAGAGAGCGAGGGATAAATCCTAACCTAAGTTACAAATACACCTAACACTTCACTATCAATAAATTAATTAAATAAATTACCTACAATTAGCTAAATTAAAATACAATAAAATAAACTATTCTATAATACAAAAAACTAGAATAGAATAGAATTCTATCAGCCAATCGGAATTGAAGGGACGCCATCTTGGATGACGTCCCTTAAAGGAACCTTCATTCGTCGTTAGTCCATCGGGTAAGGAGGATGTTCTGCGTCGGCAGGACGAAGATGGATCCGGAAGAAAGAAGATAGAAGATGCCGCTTGGAAGAAGACATCGCCCGGATGGAAGACCTCTTCTTTGCCGCTTGGATCAAGACTTCGCCCGGATGTAGGACCTCTTCTTTGCCGCTTGGATCAAGACTTCTACCGGATGGAGGACATCTTCTTGCTCCGCTTGGATGAAGAATTTGGCTCGGCTGGGTGAAGACGATTCAAGGTAGGGAGATCTTCAGGGGGTTAGTGATAGGTTTTTTAAAGGGGGGTTTGGGTGGGTTAGAGTAGGGGTATGTGGGTGGTGGGTTGTAAATGTTGGGGGGGGTATTGTATTTTTATTTTCAGGCAAAAGAGCTGATTACTTTGGGGCAATGCCCCGCAAAAAGCCCTTTTAAGGGCTGGTAAAAGAGCTGGTTACTTTGGTAGTTTAGAATAGGGTAGGGCATTTTTTTATTTTGGGGGGCTTTTTTATTTTATTAGGGGGCTTAGATTAGGTATAATTAGTTTAAACTTCTTGTAATTCTTTTTTATTTTTTGTAATTTAGTGTTTGTTATTTTTGTATTATAGAATAGTTTATTTTATTGTATTTTAATTTAGCTAATTGTAGGTAATTTATTTAATTAATTTATTGATAGTGTAGTGTTAAGTGTATTTGTAACTTAGGTTAGGATTTATTTTACAGGTAATTTTGTAGTTATTTTAACTAGGTAGCTATTAAATAGTTATTAACTATTTAATAGCTATTGTAAGTAGTTAAATAAATACAAAGTTGCCTGTAAAATAAATATAAATCCTAAAATAGCTACAATGTAATTATTATTTATATTGTAGCTATATTAGGGTTTATTTGATAGGTAAGTATTTAGTTTTAAATAGGAATAATTTAGTTAATTTTAGGAATATTATTTTGTTTATTTTAAATTATATTTATGTTAGGGGGGTGTTAGGGTTAGGGTTAGAGTTAGGTTTAGGGATTAATAACTTTATTATAGTAGCGGCGACGTTGCGGGCGGGAGATTAGGGGTTAATAATTGTAGGTAGGTGGCGGCGATGTTAGGGAGGGCAGTTTAGGGGTTAATACTATTTATTCTAGTGTTTGCGAGGCGAGAGTGCGGCGGTTTAGGGGTTAATACATTTATTATACTGGCGGTGAGGTCCGGTTGGCAGATTAGGGGTTAATAAGTGTAGTTAGGTAGCGGCGACGTTGGGGGGGGGCAGATTAGGGGTTAATAAATATAATATAGGGGTCGGCAATGTTAGGGGCAGCAGATTAGGGGTTTATAGGTATAATGTAGGTGGCGGCGGTGTCCGGAGCGGCAGATTAGGGGTTAATAGTATAATGCAGGTGTCAGCGATAGCGGGGGCCGAAGATTAGGGGTTAATAAGTGTAAGGTTAGGGGTGTTTAGACTCGGGGTTCACAATAGGGTGTTAGGTGCAGACTTAGAGAGTGTTTCCCCATAGGAAACAATGGGGCTGCGTTAGGAGCTGAACGCTGCTTTTTTGCAGGTGTTAGGTTTTTTTTCAGCCCAAACTGCCCCATTGTTTCCTATGGGGATATTGTGCACGAGCATGTTTTCCCAGCTTACCGCTACCGTAAGCAACGCTGGTATTGAGGGTTAAATTGGAGCTAAATTAGGCTCAACGCACCCTTTTTTGAGCCTAACGCAGCCCCTCAGACAACTCTAAATACCAGCGTTGTTGGAAGGGTGCGTAGGGAAAAAAAGCAGCGTTAGTTATGCGGCTTTTTACCGACAAAACTCTAAATCTAGCCGTCTATTTCTGTTTAAACTGAGTGCAAAAATGTTTTATTCTCTGGTATTTTGGGCAAGTTTTCCTCTGAAATTCCTGATGGGGTTAAAATCTCCAATATTATTTCTAAAAACCATATAACATGGATACTTTTATTAACCCCTTAGTGACCAGAGCACTTTTCCATTTTCTGTCCGTTTGGGACCAAGGCTATTTTTACATTTTTGCAGTGTTTGTGTTTAGCTGTAATTTTCTTCTTACTCATTTACTGTACCCACACATATTATATACCGTTTTTCTCGCCATTAAATGGACTTTCTAAAGATACCATTATTTTCATCATATCTTATAATTTACTATAAAAAAAATTATAAAATATGAGGAAAAAATGGAAAAAAACACACTTTTTCTAACTTTGACCCCCAAAATCTGTTACATATCTAAAACCACCAAAAAACACCCATGCTAAATAGTTTCTAAATTTTGTCCTGAGTTTAGAAATACCCAATGTTTACATGTTCTTTGCTTTTTTTGCAAGTTATAGGGCCATAAATACAAGTAGCACTTTGCTATTTCCAAACCATTTTTTTCCAAAATTAGCGCTAGTTACATTAGAACACTGATATCTTTCAGGAATCCCTGAATATCCCTTGACATGTATATATTTTTTTTTAGTAGACATCCCAAAGTATTGATCTAGGCCAATTTTGGTATATTTCATACCACCATTTCACCGCCAAATGCGATCAAATACAAAAAATTGTTCACTTTTTCACGAATTTTTTCACAAACTTTAGGTTTCTCACTGAAATCATTTACAAACAGCTTGTGCAATTATGGCATAAATGGTTGTAAATTCTTCTCTGGGATCCCCTTTGTTCAGAAATAGCACACATATATGGCTTTGGCGTTGCTTTTTGGTAATTAGAAGGCCGCTAAATGCCACTGCGCACCACAAGTGTATCATGCCCAGCAGTTAAGGGGTTAATTAGGGAGCTTTTAGGGAGCTTGTAGGGTTAATTTTAGCTTTAGTGTAGTGTAGTAGACAACCCCAAGTATTGATCTAGGCACATTTTGGTATATTTCATGCCACCATTTCACCGCCAAATGCGATCAAATTAAAAAAAAACGTAAAATTTTTCACAATTTTAGGTTTCTCACTGAAATCATTTACAAACAGCTTGTGCAATTATGGCACAAATGGTTGTAATTGCTTGTCTGGGATCCCCTTTGTTCAGAAATAGCAGACATATATGACTTTGGCGTTGCTTTCTGGTAATTAGAAGGCCACTAAATCCTGTTGCGCCTCACACGTGTATTATGGCTAGCAGTGAAAGGGTTAATTAGGGAGTTTGTAGTGAGCTTGCAGGGTTAATTTTAGCTTTAGTGTAGAGATCAGCCTCCCATCTGACACATCCCACCCCCTGATCCCTCCCAAACAGCTCCCTTCCCTCCCCCACCCCACAATTGTCCCCGCCATCTTAAGTACTGGCAGAAAGTCTGCCAGTACTAAAATAAAAGAGTTTTTAAAAAAAAATGAATTTTTTTTTTAGCATATTTACATATGCTACTGTGTAGGATCCCCCCCTTAGCCCCCAACCTCCCTGATCCCCCCCAAAACCGCTCTCTAACCCTCCCCTCTGCCTTATTGGGGGCCATCTTGGGTACTGGCAGCTGTCTGCCAGTACCCAGTTTACAATAAAAAGTGCTTTTTTTTGGGGTTTTTTGTTTTTTTCTGTAGTGTAGCTTCCCCCAACCCCCCACCCCCCACAAACAAACCCCCACCACCTTGCTGATTGTATATATTTTATTTTGATTATATTTTTTATTTCCCCATTTTCTGCAGTGTAGCGGTTCCCACCCGCTCCCTCCCCGTGCACGCGCCCGCCCCCACCCTCCCGTGCACGCGCGCGCGCCCGTGCGCGCCCCCAGCCACCCCCGCCCACGATCCCGCCCCCCTTCAGATCCACATGGCCATCGATGGCCGCCACCCGCCTCCCGGTCCGGCTCCCACCCACCAACGCCGGTAGCCACCGATCTCCGGTGCAGAGAGGGCCACAGAGTGGCTCTCTCTGCACCGGATGGCTTACAAACGTTATTGCAGGATGCCTCCATATCGAGGCATCACTGCAATAACCGGAAAGCAGCTGGAAGCGAGCAGGATCGCTTCCAGCTGCTTTCCACACTGAGGACGTGCAGGGTACGTTCTCAGGCATTAACTGCCTTTTTTCTGAGGACGTACCCTGCACGTCCTCAGTCGTTAAGGGGTTAAAGACTTATGAGACTTTATGTAAAGTCTCAAATCATTGCAAATCCTGTACCCTGAATACAAGCAAATCATGAAATATAATTTAAATACTAAGAAAACAAAATACTGAGGCCAGCCCTGTAAACTTACACGATTCAACAGTGTAACACATGGTTTCCTGCATTTTCTCCTGATCACCTGACATAGACAGTAAATCACACGGCTTGTTAGGAATGCTGTGCATGTGGCCATAATATATATCAGCTATTGTTGTTTTACAAATTTATGCTGCGGTCTGAGCTGTTATTAAGGGGTGTTTGCAGAAGGAGTTCATTAGTTTTGTTATCCCCAGCATTAACCCTTACAGGTAGCTGGCAGCAGTATATTGCTCACATTAGTTGCATTTATGTTTTCAATACAATTGTCAATACATTTTGGGTCAATTACAATACTTAATATAAATGTATATAATGTTTTTTTTTTTTCTATAGAAAACTACCATTAAAGGGACATTAAACACTAAACAAATGCTAGATAGAATGATGCAATTAAACAAAAGATTAGTCTGAGAATAACCTGTAGCTGTATTTTTTTTTTAAAGTTTCATTAACTGTTTAATAACTGACAAAATAAGTGTAAAGTTTAAGGGGTAGATTTATCAAGTGCCGGGCAGACATGATTCGCTGTAGCGTATAATGTCCACCCGACATCGCTAAATGCCAACAGCAAACGCTGTCGGCATTTAACATTGCACAAGCATTTATTGTGAAATTCTTGTGCAATGCCACCCCCAGCACATTCGAGGCCAATAGGCCGCTAGCACAGGGTTTCAATCATTCAGATTGTATCTTACGACCGCTGCTTCTTAACTTATGCTTCCGGTTGAGACGGAAACTTCGGGCGTAGAAAGCAGCATCCACTGCTTGTTAAATCTACCCCAAAGTGTCTATAAAATGGGAGCTGCCATGTTGAAACTTAGGTTACCTTCTCTGCTGTGGCCAATTAGGGACAGTTATAAATAGGTCACAAGAGTGTGCAGCCAATAGTTTCGAGGATAAAGTGTTCTGCACTTCCATTTCTAACAGGAACTGAAAAGTTTACATTTTCAGAATGGAATTACAGGAAAAGGGGTCAAAATAAATAATGAAAGCATGTTGCAGAGTATTTTTTATATATACAGTATACGATCTATCATTTCATATTACTATATCAAAGTATTTAATGTCCCTTTAAAGTCAAGGATTGTGATCATGCCCTTTAATTGTTCTCATGGTATCCTGTGTTGAAAAGGAATGGGCATATATCTTAAACATTTTAGGGTTGATACAACTCCATTAGAAAAACGTATAACAAAGCATTCAGAAAGTCACATCTGATATTTGGGTTTAAAGCTATTTATTAACCCCTGTACCCAGTACATCATATAGTCGTTGCCGGAAGTGGCAAAACTGTGCTAGTACTGCATGCCAACCTGCGATATAAACAAGCCCGATAAAGAGGGCTTATTAACGACCACCAATGTACCCTGTACATTGGCAATCATTAAGGTGTTAAAAGTAACATAAACATCTTGTTAATCAGTTTGGCATAAAAAACATTCTGTTTTCTGTCATCTCATAACAATTTACTTCCTCTTTTCATTGGTCATATGAAATTTAACATCTGTAGCACACAATGTTTGTACTGCTTCACAACCTTCATTAAAATGTAAGATGGTGATAAATATTTCTAAAAATAAAAATAAAAAGCAGGAGACTTTAAAAGGACAGTAAAAACATTACAAGGCTAATCATTTTAACACATAATCTTGTTTGCTGCAATTATATTTCAATAACCAAACTCCACCCACCTCTTGCCTTATTTGGAGGAGCTAAACTAGGCTTGTTTCTGGAGAAGATGAGGCTAGCACAGTTACTATGTTAGCAAATGTATCATTGTTGTGTAGTTGTTATTTGATTAAGACAATTAGAGGAAGATATGTAGCAGAGTGAGTCTTACTGAGTCAGCATTGTGTTTTTCCAGTCCTGAGAATTAAAAAAAACAACACAATATTGGAGCTAAATTAAATGAAAGGGGAGCAAAATAAGCAATCAAAATATACTGCAAAGTTATACTATGCATTACTTTAAAATCTAAAGGTGTTTCGTCTCTCTTTACTTGGCAAAAATAAAAAACAGACTAAGAGACCCTGAGAGAAAAAAACATAATTTAAGTAAGAACTTACCTGATAAATTTATTTATTTCATATTGGCAAGAGTCCATGAGCTAGTGACGTATGGGATATACATTCCTACCAGGAGGGGCAAAGTTTCCCAAACTTCAAAATGCCTATAAATACACCCCCCACCACCACCACAATTCAGTTTAACGAATAGCCAAGTAGTGGGGTGATAAAGAAAGGAGTAAAAAGCATCAACAAAGGAATTCTGAAATAATTGTGCTTTATACAAAAAAATCATAACCACCATAAAAAGGGTGGGCCTCATGGACTCTTGCTAATATGAAAGAAATTAATTTATCAGGTAAGTTCTTACATAAATTATGTTTTCTTTCATGTAATTGACAAGAGTCCATGAGCTAATGACGTATGGGATAGCAACACCCAAGATGTGGAACTCCACGCAAGAGTCACTAGAGAGGGAGGGAAAAAAATAAAAACAGCCATTTTTCGCTGAAAAATTAATCCACAACCCAAAATATAAGTTTATTTTCATGAATGAAAAGAAAAAATTTAAAACATAAGCAGAGGAATCAAGCTGAAACAGATGCCTGAAAAACTTTTCTACCAAAAACTGCTTCTGAAGAAGCAAATACATCAAAACGGTAGAATTTAGCAAATGTATGCAAAGAAGACCATGTTGCGGCTCTGCAAATCAGATCAACCAAGCTTCATTCTTAAAAGCCCACGAATTGGAGACTGATCTAATAGAATGAGTTGTAATTCTCTGAGGCGAGGCTTGACCCGACCCCAAATAAGCTGAATGAAAACAAAAGCTTAACCACAAAGCCAAGGAAACGGCAGAGGCCTTCTTGACCTTCCCTAGAACCAGAAAAGATAACAAATAGACTAGAAGTCTTTCTGAAATCTTTAGTAGCTTCAACATAATATTTCAAACTCTTACCATATCCAAAGCATATAAGGATTTCTCCAAAGAATTCTTAGGATTAGGACACAAGAAAAGGACAACAATTTCTCTATTAATGTTGTTAGAATTCACAACCTTCGGTAAGAATTTAAATGAAGTCCGCAAAACCACCTAATACTGATGAAAAATCAGAAAAGGAGATTCACAAGAAAGAGCAGATAATTCAGAAACTCTTCTAGCAGAAGAGATGGCCAAAAGGAACAACACTTTCCAAGAAAGTAGTTTAATGTCCAAAGAAAGCATAGGCTCAAATGGAGGCGCCTGAAACGCCCTCAAAACCAAATTAAGACTCCAAGGAGGAGAGAATGAATTAAAGGGACATAATACTCATATGCTAAATCACTTGAAACAGATGCAGTATAACTGTAAAAAGCTGACAGGAAAATATCACCTGAGCATCTCTATGTAAAAAAGGAAGATATTTAACCTCACAATCTCCTCAGCTCAGCAGAGTAAGTTATGTGTAAAAAGTTATACTCAGCTGCTCCCAGCTGCAGGTAAAAAAATAATAATTAAGAAATGAACAGCAGCCAATCAACATCAGCAGTGCTGAGGTCATGCACTCTTTTACTGTGATCTCATGAGATTTGACTTAACTCTCATGAGATTTCATTGTAAACTTCCTTTAAACTGAATAGGGAAATAACATGAGAGTGCACGAGGCTCAACCCATAAGCTGTCCCAGGACAGACATACTAATATGCGGCTTAGAAGTCCTTTACAATGGGAGGTGGCTACTGAGAAACTTTTGAGGTAAAATATCTTTCTTTTTTTACATAGAGATGTTCAGGTGATATTTTCTAGTCAGCTTTTTACAGCTATACTGCATCACTTTCAAGTGTTTAAACATTTGGGTATTATGGCCCTTTAATGAAAGGCTTGATACAAACCAAAGCCTGTATAAAACAGTAAATATCAGGACGCTTTAGCAATCTTTCTGTAAAATGAGTCAGAAAGAGCAGATATTTGTCCCTTCAAGGAACTTGCAGACAAAACCTTATCCAAACCATCCTGAATAAACTGCAAAATTCTAGGAATTCTAAAAAAATAAAAATAAAAAAAAATGTCCAAATGAATATATGAATATATGAGCACTAGGCTGAGATAATCCGCTTCCCAATTGTCTACACCTGGGATATGTACCACATAAATTAGACAGGAGCTGGATTCCGTCCAAGAAATTATTCAAGATACTTCTTTCATAGCTAGGGGACTGTGAGTCCCACCCTGATGATTGACATATGCCACAGCTGTGATATTGTCTGTCTGAGAACAAATGAACGGTTCTCTCTTCAACAGAGGCCAAGCCTGAAGAAACCTGAAAATTGCACGGAGTTCCAAAATATTGAATGGTAATCTCGCCTCTTGAGATTTCCAAACCCCCTGTGCTGTCAGAGATCCCCAAACAGCTCCCCAACCTGAAAAGACTCGCATTTGTTGTGATCACAGTCCAGGTTGGATGAACCAAAGAGGCCCCTAGAACTATACAATGGTGATCTAACCACCAAGTCAGAGATAATCGAACATTGGGATTTAAGGATATTAATTGTGATATCTTTGCATAATCCCAGCACCATTGATTCAGCATACAAAGCTGGAGAGGTCTCACATGAAAACGAGCAAAGGGAAGTATGTTCAATGCTGCAGTCATGAAACCTAAAACTTACATGCACATAGCTACTGAAGGAAAAAATAGAGACTGAAGGTTCCGACAAACTGAAACCAAATTAAATTGTCTCTTGTCTGTTAAAGACAGAATCATGGATATTGAATCTACTTGGAAACCTAAAAAGGTGACCCTTGTCTGAGGAATCAAGGAACTTTTTAGTAAATTTATCCTCCAACCATGTCTATGAAGAAACAACAGTAGTTAATTTGTGTAAGATTCTGCAGAACTTAAAGACTGAGCAAGTACCAAGATATCATCCAAATAAGGAAACACTGCAAAACCTCACTATCTGATAACAGAGAGTAGGACATTGAGAACCTAGAAAAGATTCCTAGAGCTGTTGCTAGGCCAAAAAGGAAGAGCAACAAATTGGTAATGCTTGTCTAAAAGAGAGAATCTCAGAAACTGAAAGCAATCTGGATGAATCAGAATTTGAAGATATGCATCCTGTAAGTCTATTGTGGGCACATTAGGCCCTTGCTGAACAAAAGGCATAATAGACCTTATAATCACCATTTTGAAAATTGGTTCAAAAAGGTTTAGATCCAAAACTGGTCTGAATGAATCTTCTTTCTTTGGAACAATGAATAGATTTGAATAAAACCCAGACACTGTTCCTGAAATGGAACTGGAATGATTACCCCAGATAACTCCAGGCCTGAAACACACTTCAAGAAAGCCTGAGCCTTTACTGGGTATGCTGGAATATGTGAGAGAAAAATCTTATCACAAGCGGTCTTACTCTAAATCCTATTCTGTACCCCTGAGAGACAATATTCTGAATCCAATGATTTTGGACCGAATGGATCCAAACATCTTAGAAAAATCTTAATCTGCCCCCTACCAACTGAGCTGGAAAAGAGCCGCACCTTCATGCGGACTTGGGGGCTGGCTTTGATCTCTTAAAAGGCTTGGATTTATTCCAATTTGAAGAAGGCTTCCAATTGGCTATAGATTCCTTGGGGAAGAATTAGATTTCTGTTCCTTATTTAAGAACGAAAACGGTTAGAAGCTTTAGATTTACCCTTAGATCTTAATCTTGAGGCAAAAAAACGCCCTTCCCCCCAGTGACAGTTGAAATTATTGAATCCAACTGTGAACCAAATAATTTATTACCTTGGAAGAAAAGAAATAGCAATCTTGACTAAAAAGTCATATCAGCATTCCAAGATTTAAGCCACAAATCTCTTCTAGCTAAAATAGCTAAAGACCTAGATTTAACGTCAATTTTGATAATATCAATAAATGGCATCACAAATGAAATTATTAGCATGTTGAATCAAGTTAACAATGCTAGACAAATCATGAACCGATACTTGTTGCGCTAAAGTTTCCAACCAAAAGGTTGAAACAGCTGCAACAACAGCCAAAGACATTGCAGGCCTAAGAAATAAACCTGAAAAAAATAAACTTTCCTTAGATAAGATACAAGTTTCCTATCTAAAGGATCTTAAAATAAATACTATTTTCCATAGGAATAGTAGTACGTTTAGCAAGAGTAGAGAGGGCCCCAACTTTGGGGATTTTTAAACTCCAATCTAACTGCTGGCAAAGGATACAATTTTTAAAACCTTAAAGAAGGAATAAAAGAAGTACCAGGCCTATTCCATTCCTTATTGATGGCGCTAAAAAGCTGTGGGGGATATTCCTTACACTGAAATATAAATATATACAAGTTGACCCTTAAATTTGAGGGGACCAATAATAATAAAATATAAATATTTTTCTTAGTGAATGAAAACACTTCTCTTTAAAATGAATAATGACTATTTTATTCTCGATGAAAAAACACTTCACTTTAAAGTAAACAATAACTATTATATTCCTAATTTATAAGGCTTTAACACACTCTTAGAATAAACAATGAATAATCCACATTCAAACTTCTTCACCTATAACATTCATCCGTCAAATTCATCCGTGAAAAAACATCACAAAAATATAAAACTTATATAAACTAAAAACAATTTAGTATTTCCTAGGAACAAAATGCAGCTTTAAATGACCCTCAAACAATCTTTAAGAAACAGCCGTTAAATATTTGGATAAATCTGACAATTGCTCGTCAAATGCTCAAAACAGTAATTTATACAGAGTGTCCTTTTAAATCCAAATAACTTAAGGACAAAAATGGCCAGTTGTAGCTCTAAATAGCAGACTGAATTCTTAAGTAATAGGGTCAAATCCCTTATGATCTCCTTTATGCTTCGCTTTGTTGTGTAAATGTATATAACAGAATGTAAACGCTGCTCCTTATTTGGGCATATTTATCCAGAATCACCGTACAGTTTATTATTTGTAGTACCGCAAACAAGTGTGCGTTAAGTTGGAATTCAGGTCTCACTTATCACAGTCTCAAAGGCAATCCTGTTAAAATATATGCATATGGGATCCAAATAGCTTATTTGCTTCATTTAAAGTAAGTCTTACCGCCAAGGTGCATGAGCTGGCTTCCGTGTATATCGCTCTCACCTGCAGTACCTCCGGCTCTTCCAGTTAATCCTCTGCCGGGAAATCCTCATGCTGCTAGCCTCGCGTCTGACGTCACCGGTCTCGATCAGCTGTAAAATGAAGACTTGTAGGTGTTGTATGATACTTGCGCAAGTATTGGTTGTTTCTTTTTGGCCGCCCTCTATCCACCACCTCTGCACTTTAGTACTTCGTACGCAGAGATATAGCTTGTCCGGGCTTTGATGTTCCTTTCGTCTGATGCAGGTTACTTTCTTTAGCACAGTCCTTCTACGCGTTTCACCCCTGTCAAACGGGGCTTTTTCAAGATACTGTGTACTCCTCACCTGCTCCTTAAATACCTAGCTGGTGAGGAGTACACAGTATCTTGAAAAAGCCCCATTTTACAGGGGTGAAACGCGTAGAAGGACTGTGCTAAAGAAAGTAACCTGCATCAGACGAAAGGAACATCAAAGCCCAGACAAGCTATATCTCTGCGTACGAAGTACTAAAGTGCAGAGGTGGTGGATAGAGGGCGGCCAAAAAGCAACAACCAATACTTGCGCAAGTATCATACAACACCTACAAGTCTTCATTTTACAGCTGATCGAGACCAGTGACGTCAGACGCGAGGCTAGCAGCGTGAGGATTTCCCGGCAGAGGATTAACTGAAAGAGCCGGAGGTACTGCAGGTGAGAGCGATATACACGGAAGCCAGCTCATGCACCTTGTCGGTAAAACTTACTTTAAGTGAAGCAAATAAGCTATTTGGATCCCATATGCATATATTTTAACAGGATTGCCTTTGAGACTGTGATAAGTGAGACCTGAATTCAAACTTAACGCACACTTGTTTGCGGTACTACAAATAATAAACTGTACAGTGATTCTGGATAAATATGCCCAAATAAGGATGTTTTTTCATCGAGAATAAAATAGTCATTATTCATTTTAAAGAGAAGTGTTTTCATTCACTAAGAAAAATATTTATATTTTATTATTATTCAACTTGTATATATTTATATTTCAGTGTAAGGAATATCCCCCACAGCTTTTTAGCGCCATCAACAAACTATAGTAAAAGAAAACTCCCATTTGTTACTGCCAGGGAAGGAGGCAGTTATCGTAGATTGGCTAAGTGGGATTTAACCTTAGCGCTTCACACACACATTTACATTAAAACTATTCCATTCCTTAGAAATCATATCAGAAATAGCATCAGGAACTTGTAAAACCTCTGGAATAACCACAGGAGGTTTATAAACAGAATTTAAACGTTTACTAGTTTAATATCAAGAGGACTAGTCTCCTTAATATCCAATAATCAATACTTCTTCAACAAAGAACAAATTTACTCCATTTTAAATAAATAAGTAGATTTGTCAGTGTCAATATCTGAGGAAGGATCTTCTGAATCAGATAGATCCTCATCAGAGGAGGATAATTCAGTATGTGGTCGGTCATTTGAAATTTCATCAACTCTATGAGAAGTTTTAAAAGACCTTTGCATTTATTAGAAGGCGGGATGGCAGACAAAGCCTTCTGAATAGAAACAGCAATAAATTGTTATAAATTCACAGGTATGTTTTGTACATTAGATGTTAAAAGAACAACAACAGGCAATGTACTATTACTGATGGACACATTCTCTGCATGTAAAAGTTTATCATGACAACTTATTACAAACCACAGCTGGAGATATAATCTCCACAAAATTACAACAAATGTACTTAGCTTTGGTAGAACTGATATCAGTCAGCAGGAATCCAACAGTGACTTCTGAAACAGGATCAGATTGAGACATCTTGCAAATGTAAGAGAAAAAACATCATATAAAGCAAAATTATCAATTTCCTTATATGGCAGTTTCAGGAATGGGGAAAAAAATGCAAACTGGAAAGCCCTCTGATAGAGAAAAAAAGGAAGAGGCATATAGGAATGGGGTTAAAATAATGAAAATATTTGGCGCCAAGTATGACGCACAAACAAACAGAGAAAATTTTTTGTCGCTAACAACATCCGGAAATGACAGACTCGCGTCAATGAAGACGCAACTTTGTGAAAGGACTCGGCATCAACAAAGACGCCGAAAATGACGAATTTGCATCATCGAACATAACTTCGCACCAAAAAAAAAATCTTGCGCCAAAAATTACGCGATATAGTTTGGCATTTTGCTCCCTCGCGAGCCTTATTCTGCCCGCAAATTTAAAATGACAGTCAAATTGAAAAAAGACTATACCCCAGGTAAGAAATAAGTTTTCCTAAAAAATGCATTTCCCAAATATGAAACAGTCTGCAAAAGGAAATATACTGAAACCTGACTCATGGCAAATATAAGTACAATACATATATTTAGAACTTTATATAAATACATAAAGTGCCAAACCATAGCTGAGAATGTCTTAAGTAATGAAAACATACTTACCAGCCAAACCAGTACTGAAACGGTTATCAGTAGAGGTAATGGAATATGAGAGTATATCGTCGATCTGAAAAGGGAGGTAGGAGATGAATCTCTACGACCGATAACAGAGAACCTATGAAATAGATCCCCATGAGGAAACCCATTGCATTCAATAGGTAATACTCGCTTCACGTCCCTCTGACATTCACTGTAATCTGAGAAGAATCGGGCTTCAAAATGCTGAGAAGCGCATATCAGCATAGAAATCTTAGCACAAACTTACTTCACCACCTCCATAGGAGGCAAAGTTTGAAAAAACTGAATTGTGGGTGTGGTGAGGGGTGTATTTATAGGCATTTTGAGGTTTGGGAAACTTTGCCCCTCCTGGTAGGATTGTATATCCCATACGTCACTAGCTCATGGACTCTTGCCAATTACATGAAAGAAAAGGAATAGAAAGTCACCCACACCTCCCACAAAATACTCACTGGTAACTAATAGGAATAATAAATAAATAAATACAATATTTATTTACACTTTAAAACCACATAGCCAACTATATGCTCAAGTAAAACCTGTCTGTGTATGGAACTGCAGCTCACTAAAGCCCCGCTGTTAAAAGCATATAGCGACTCATCCTGCGCTAAGAATTGGCTGTGAAATTCTATAGAGAGGTGAAATCAGTGTTTGAAGCCAGTATCGCCAAGAGGCTTTTTACTTCTCCATGAAAGACGATGCTTCTCTGACACTAGCGGAATTTTAAAAGCAGCAATGCCACCTGCATAGAAGGTGTAATGTAGATCCTTGTTTCTCAACCTGGGGTACAGCACTCCTGGGGGTACCTGGAGCATTGACAAGGGGTACACAGGGAATTTCCCTTTTATTTTTTTTATTTTTTTATTTTGCCTGATGCAGCTAAATTAAACATTCAATGCATCCCAGAAATCAGTGTTTCTCAGATTTACTCTCCAGCACCTCTAACAGGCCAGACTATGGGGCCGATTTATCAATGTCTGGCGGACATGATCATACGCTGTCTGCATTTAACATTGCACAAGCAATTCTGGTGAACTGCTGGTGCAATGCCGCCCCCTGCAGATTTGCCGCTAGCAGGGTGTGTCAATCTACCCGATCATACACGGGTGGATTGCAGACCGCAGCCTCAGAGGAGGCATATGAGTTAAGGCGCAACGGTCTTAAGACCGCTGCTTCTTAACTCCTGTTTCCGGCGAGCCTGAAGGCTCGCACGGAAACAGTTGCATTGGGTTGTATATTTTACAGTGATTGACTTCTCTATAAGTTGTTTTCTTGGTTATTTGTTGTGCAAATATTTATTGCATTTGCATTCAGTAAAAATGGATTTTAACAAATTCCTAAAAGCAGAGAAATATATCTGGTATCAATTTGTCACTTTCTGTGGTATGCACAATTGTCTCTTATTTTTGTAATCTATGTGTTACAGTTGGGGGTACTTAGAACAAAAAAATATGCCTGTTGGGGTATGCGCTACAAAAAAGGATGAGAAACAGTGATGTAGATGATACCTTTACACAGTATTGAAAGACAATGCAATTTAACATGTATCAAACGCAACCCCTTTTGTTACAATACAATAGTGAAACTAAGACATGAATAATAAACCTATGGGAGCATGGGAATTGTGGATATAAGACACAGGTTACTGCCATGAAACATCTATATATTCACTAATGGGGTCAATTTAAAGGGACACTGTACCCAAAATTTTTATTTTGTGATTCAGATAGAGCATGACATTTTAAGCAACTTTCTAATTTACTCCTATTATCAAATTTTCTTCATTCTCTTTGTATCTTTATTTGAAATGCAAGAATGTAAGTTTAGATGCCGGCCCATTTTTGGTGAACAACCTGGGTTGTCCTTGCTGATTGGTAGATAAATTCATCCACCAATAAAAAAGTGCTGTCCAGAGTACTGAAACCAAAAACAAGCTTAGATGCCTTCTTTTTCAAATAATGATAGCAAGAGAACGAAGAAAAAATGATAATAGGTGTAAATTAGAAAGTTGCTTAAAATTGCATGCTTTATCTGAATTACAAAAGAAAAAATTTGGGTTCAGTGTCCCTTTAACAAGGGCTGAATGGCCCCTGTTCCCCTTGTTTCCACGCAAGTCTTAAGACTGCTGCTCCTTAAAGGGACATGAAACCCAAACATTTTCTTTCATGATTCAGATAGAGAATATAATTTTAAACAACTTTCTAATTTACTTCAATTATCTAATCTATTTCATTCTCTTGGTATCATTTGTTTAAGGAGCAGCAATGAACTAATGGTTTCTAACTGAACACATGGGTGAGCCAATCACAATCAATATATATATGCAGCCGCCAATCAACAGCTAGAACCTAGGTTCTCTGCTGCTCCTGAGCTTGCCTAGATAAACAGCAAAGGATAACAAGAGAAGGAAGCAAATTAAATAATAGAAGTGAATCGGAAAGTTGTTTGAAATTGTATTCTGGCCTGCATAGTGACAGGAATCGCCAGGGCTTCACGTTTCGCACAATGATGTCACGCGCAATGACGTGATGCCGTCACAGCACAAATTTATTTGAAAAATACAATAAACAGTATAGGGAAATGGGGCATGCTGCTTAGAAGCCTGTATCTCAGGCATCTAAGCAGCTACAGACCCCCAAAACCCACCGTTGGAAAGGTAATCACCTTTCCAACGGTGTAAGTCTTGGATCTTGGGGATCTGAAAAAAAAAAGTAAAAAAAATATATATATATATTTAACAAAAATAAAAACCCATCAAATCCAGCTTAGCACCCAGGTGGAAAATTGCTTAGCACTCAAAGAGTTAAACACAGAATTATATACAATAGTTAAATAATAAAATGCTCTAACAATATATATCAATGTTAACAATCTTAACTGACAAAGTTATCACTGTGAGAAAATTAGTTAGCAACAAATAATATTGTGATATGAAAGTCAAATATGTCTACTAAATGCAGTCATGTGACATAGTTGTAATGTTAAAAAAAAGTGTCTATGCTTCATATTATATATAACAGATCAAGATGTCATATCATATAACTCATATTTTTTCTGGGGATTTAAACATTTACAACATGTTAAAAGGGACAATATTGTGATTGCACTGTAGCAAACGTGTTCTATATTAATATGCAGTATATCTATTTATTGGTATAAATTATTATTTATATAGAAAACGTTTGCTACAGAGCGATTACAATATTATAAGTAAAACACGATCACGCAATCGTGTTATCAATATTATGAAATATGAAAACAATACATTGTGATTGCAATATTGTGAAATATGAAAACGCAATCGCAATATTGTGAAATATGCAAAAGCAATCACAATTTTATGAAATATGAAAATTTAAAAACGCGATCCCAATTTTGTAAACTATGAATATTGTGATCACGATTGTGCATTCTTAATATAATGTAAATATGAATACTGAGAATGTGCAATAAAATAAGTAAACATACACGCCTAAGGACACATATAGTAGATTAGGTTTTTTTTGTACTTTAGTATATTTTATTTTATTGTATTTAATTGTAGTTAGTTTAGGTAATTAATTCAATGATAGTGTAGTGTTAGGTGTAATTGTAATTTAGGTTAGGATTTATTTTACAGGTATATTTGTACTTATTTTAACTAGGTAGTTATTAAATAGTTAATAACTATTTAATAACTATTGAACCTAGTTAAAATAAATACAAAGTTGCCTGTAAAATAAAAATAAACCCTAAGATAGATACAATGTAACTATTAGTTATATTGTAGCTATGTTATGGTTTATTTTATAGGTAAGTGTTTTATGTTTAAATAGGATTAATTTATTTAATTGTAGTAATTTTATTTCATTTTATTTAAATTATATTTAAGTTAGGGGGGTGTTAGACTTAGGTTTAGACTTAGGTTTAGGGGTTAATAAATTTAATATAGTAGCTGCGACGATGGGGGCGGCAGATTAGGGGTTAATAAATGTAGGTAGGTTGCAGCGACATTGGGGGGGCAGATTAGGGGTTAATAAATAGTATGTAGGTATTGGCGATGTTAGGGGCAGCAGATTAGGGGTTCATAAGTATAATGTGTAGGTGGCAGCGGTGTCCGGAGCGGCAGATTAGGTGTTAAAAATATAATGCAGGTGTCAGCGATGTCGGGGGCGGCAGATTAGGGGTTTATAAGTGTAAGATTAGGGGTTTTTAGACTCAGGGTTCATGTTAGGGTGTTAGGTGTAGACATAAATTTTATTTCCCCATAGGAATCAATGGGGCTGCGTTAGAAGCTGAACGCTGCTTTTTTGCAGGTGTTAGGTTTTTTCAGCTGAATCTGCCCCATTGTTTCCTATGGGGAAATCGTGCACAAGCACGTTTTACCTGCTCATCGCTACCGTAAGCAATGCTGGTATTGAGGTGAGATGTGGAGCTAAATTTTGCTCTACGCTCACCTTTTTGAGGATAACGCCGGGTTAAAAAAAAACTGTAATACCAGCGTTGTCTTAAAGGGACACTAAACCGAGCATTTTTCTTTCATGGTTCAGATAGAGAATACCGAATTCCCCTTTAAGTGAGCGGGGGGGAAAAATGCTCGTTAGCAACGCACCCCTGTTACTGCAAAACTAGTAATCTCGGTGTTAGTTAATGAGCATAGAGTTACATAATATATAATTTAATACATAGCAACCAATGTTATTCCTGATAAAGCACAAAAGATTTTTGCCCAGTATTAAAGGATAAAAGGTCAAAAAGACACACTAATCCTAAAACAATTGTATAAATAGTAGTGCAATAGCGGTGCTAAAAAAATAAAAATATTTTATATATAAGGAGGAGACTATAGTTCAGAAAATAAACTTTTGCTACAACTAATAATAAATGTTGAACTATGCTTAAAACAATATTGCCAAAATGAGACCATGTTTGACATTCAGTATTCACTAATAGATACACTTGAAATTACAATATTGTTACATTTAAACTGCCTTATAGATAGTTTGACTAGCAAAATCAGACATTTAAAAGAACAATATCTGCTAATATCTAATGGGACAAGAATAGTAGCTTGAGACATATTACATGGAACAGAAATAAGAGCAGAAATACATTTCTAGTACAGATTATGGCCCTAGTGTGAGCTATCAAAACTCTACACTCAATGTATAGACTGGATAATTACAAATATTGTACATTCTGAATAATTTTGGAGAAGGGTTTCCTTTATAGTAACCAACTAAAAATGGAAATAGAGCATTAGATCTATTCCCAATAGTCGATAATATCAAAAACAGAGTTGTAACCCTTTGGTATACGCGTGTCCAATGTAAAAATCCAGAATGCTTCCCTCTTGTGGAGCAATTTAACTATGTCACCCCCTCGTGATGATAGATTAGTCTTTTCTATTACTGTATCATTTTTACTGTCGTGTTTGGTGATAAAATGTGTGGCTATTTCAGAAGATTGATGGGATATTTTTATGTCAGATAAATGCTGTCTGATTCTTTCCCTGACTTCTCGTGTGGTGCATCCCACATACTTCCTTGTATTGCAAGTGCACCATATAAGATAAACCACATTCTTGCTTCTACAGTTCACATAGTCCCTGATTATGTATCGTTTCCCACTCTCGGAATTCTTGAAAAAGTCAGACCTGGTACTGAAATTCACGGTATACATGGTTCATAGCCACATTTGTGCATACCATTAGTGGTCAGCCATGTCCTCTCTCTGGAGTGTGTTCGTAATTCACTAGGGGAAATGATATTACCTAGGGTAATACCTCTTCTATATGAGAAACGGCATCCCTGTTTGGTTGCTTTATATAATCTGTCATTAGCTGACAACATTGGGATGTGTTTACGGATGATCTTACACACATCCTCATAATCTGAGGAATATTGAGTCACAAAAGTGAAAGGTTGATTCCTGACATCATTTACTGACTGTCTGGGCCTTATCCTTTGTTTGTCTTTATCTTTCAGAAGTGAGGTTCTTTTTATAGCATCTACCTCAGACTTAGCTTTTAGAATCACTTCATTATTATAACCCCTTGCTTTCAGTCTATGTGTTAGTTCTATAGCTTGCCTATTGTAGTCGTCTTCATTTGAGCAATTCCTTTTCATTGTTATGAACTGGCCTTTTGCTATTGAATATGGCACCGTCTTGGGATGGTTGCTCTTTCCATATAGTAGTGTGTTATCTGAGATTGGTTTACGGTATACTGTTAACTCAATATGTCCACTATCTTTATTGGATTTTAGTGTTACATCTAAATAATTGATTGTATTTGGATGAAACGCGAAGGTGAATTTGAGACCCCAAGGATTGTCATTCAGATATTTGACAAAATTCTCAATATCCTTCGGATCACTATAGTCCAAATAAAGATAAGGTTATCTATAAAATGATAGAAAAAACCTATATCTGCACACAATTTGTTACCATCTCCAAAGACATAGGCACTTTCCCACATGCCCATAACCAAATTAGCATATGAGGGGGCAAATTTTGCCCCCATGGCAGTGCCCCGTGTTTGGAGATAGTAACCATCATTAAAACGGAAAAAAATATGTGTTAGCAAAAAATGGGTAACTTCGAGGAGGTAATTTATAAATTCCTTGCTAAAAGTGGTCTCTGTGTTTAGATATAATTTTATAGCTTCCATTCCCATCTCATGTGGTATTGAGGAATAGAGTGACACTATGTCTATTGTGAGCCACCCATTGTTATTTTCCCATTTAGTGTGTTCATGTTTTTGGAGAAGGTGTTTGGTATCTCTAAGATAGCTGTTTAATTTAACCACCAGTGGTTGTAATAGGCTATCCAGCCATTCTAAAAGTGTCTCACAAAGGGAACCAATAACCAACACAATTGGTCTACCCTTTACCTGCTCAATGGACTTATGCACCTTGGGTAAAATGTGAAAAATTGGAATTACAGGTTTTTCTACATTGAGATAATTAAATGTTTCTATGTCTAGATCGCCTAAAGATAAGCCATCATCTAGTAAAGAATACAGTTCCTTCTGAAATTTTAACATGGGGTTTAAGGTAGTTCTCTATAATCCTCTATGTTATTAATTTGTCGCATAACTTCTTTTACATATTGGAACAGCCAATAGAATGCAAGCTCAATCCTATTGGCTGATTGCATCAGCCAATAGGATTTTTTCAACCTTAATTCCGATCGGCTGATAGAATTCTATTCACCAATTGGAATCTAAGGGACACCATCTTGGATGACGTCATTTAACAGTACCTTCATTCATCGGGTAGTCATCGTTGGAAAAGGATGCTCCGCGCCGGATGTCTTGAAGATGGACCCGCTCTGTGTCGGAAGGATGAAGATAGAAGATGCCGTCTGGATGAAGACTTCTGCCCGTCTGGAAGACCACTTCTGCCGGCTTCAGTGTTAGGATTTTTTTAAGGGTGTATTGGGTGGGTTTTATTTTTAGGTTAGGGCTTTTGGGCCGCAATAGAGCTAAATGCCCTTTTAAGGGCAATGCCCATCCAAATGCCCTTTTCAGGGTAATGGGGAGCTTAGGTTATTTTAGTTAGGGTTTTATTTGGGGGTTGGTTGTGTGGGTGGTGGGTTTTACTGTTAGGGGGGTTGTTTGTATTTTTATTTACAGGTAAAAGAGCTGATTTCTTGGGGGCAATGCCCTGCAAAAGGCCATTTTAAGGGCTATTGGTAGTTTAGTTTAGGCTAGGGTTTTTTTATTTTATTTTGGGGGGCTTTTTTATTTTGATAGGGCTATTAGATTAGGTGTAATTAGTTTAAAGATCTTGTAATTTGTTATTTTCTGTAATTTAGTGTTTGTTTGTTTTTGTAATTTAGCTAATTTTACTGAATTTAGGTATTTGTATTTAATTTAGGGAATTTATTTAATTGTAGTGTAGTGTTAGGTGTTAGTGTAACTTAGGTTAGGTTTTATTTTACAGGTATATTTGTATTTATTTTAGCTAGGTAGTTAGTAAATAGTTAATAACTATTTAGTAACTATTCTACCTAGTTAAAATAAATACAAACTTGCCTGCAAAATAAAAATAAACCCTAAGCTAGATACAATGTAACTATTAGTTATATTGTAGCTAGCTTAGGGTTTATTTTAAAGGTAAGTATTTCATTTTAAATAGGAATAATTTAGTTATTAATAGTAGGTTTTATTTAGATTTATTTTAATTATATTAAAGTTAGGGGGGTTAGGGTTAGGGTTAGACTTATTTTTAGGGGTTAATAAATTTAGAATAGTGGTGGCGACGTTGGGGGCGGCAGATTAGGGGTTAATAAATGTAGGCAGGTTGCGGCAACATTGGGGGAGGAAGATTAGGGGTCAATAAATATAATAAAAGGATAAGAGAGTAGTCACAGCTAAAAAGTGCATGCTGTGAAAAAGAATGACAAGGCAGCACTTAAATTGCGTAAATAACAAGTGGTTTATTTGGTAAACCTACATATGTCAAAAACAATTCACAAAACCCTTAATTATACTAAGAAGGAGTAACTAGTAAACCCAGGCCTGGTTTGTATAGTGACTGCTAGCACCAAAATTGTTTTTTGTTTGTAAACTGGATAGAGTGCACACACTTCTATAATTTATCAATAAATATAATGTAGGTGTCGGCGATGTTGGGGGCAACAGATTAGGGGTTAATATGTATAATCTAGGTGGCGGCTATGTCCGGAGCGGCAGATTAGGTTTTAATAAGTGTAAGATTAGGGGTGTTTAGACTCAGGGTTCATGTTAGAGTGGTAGGTGTAAACATAAATTTTGTTTCCCCATAGGAATCAATGGGGCTGCGTTACTCAGCTGTACGCTGCTTTTTTGCAGGTGTTAGACTTTTTTTCAGCCAGCTCTCCCCATTGATGTCTATGGGGAAATCGTGCACGAGCACGCACAACCAGCTCACCGCTGACTTGCAGCACTGGTATTGGAGTGCAGTATGGAGCACAATTTTGATCTACGCTCACTTTTTGTCTTTTAACGCCGGGTTTATAAAAACCTGTAATACCAGCGCTGTATGTAAGTGAGCGGTGAGAATAAAGTGCAAGTTAGTACCGCACCCCTGTTACCGCAAAACTCTTAATCTAGGTGAAAGTTTTTTAAGTAAGGTCATGTCTATGATTAAAGGGACCGTAAACCTAAAATATAATGTTATATAATTCGGCACATAGTGCAGAATTATATAACATTATATTAGTGCTATTGTTATTAAACCTTATATTCCCTTTTAATTTTTTTAAAATATGCCAGTTTTTCAGACCCGCTCTCTGTACTCTGCTGAGCGGGTCTGTTTTATTCCACAGCGCATCGGGCCAGCTGTATAGTCACAACCCAGCCCGACCGCGCCATAACACTAAGTGCAGCTCGCTCCTGCTCTGTCTGACAGCAGGAGCGAGCTGCACTTAGTGTTATGGCGCGGTCGGGCTGGGTTGTGACTATACAGCTGGCCCGATGCGCTGTGGAATAAAAACAGACCCGCTCAGCAGAGTACAGAGAGCGGGTCTGAAAAACTGGCATATTTTAAAAAAATTAAAAGGGAATATAAGGTTTAATAACGATAGCACTAATATAATGTTATATAATTCTGCACTATGTGCAGAATTATATAACATTATATTTTAGGTTTACTGACACTTTAAGGCACACACGCCGAAACATATTAGACCCACCTATCTGACTTACTTACTTCGTTGCCCGGGCGGTGTGTTTGGGATCATTGTCATGCTGAAAGACCCAGCCACGTTTCATCTTCAATGCCCTTGCTGATGGAAGGAGGTTTGCACTCAAAATCTCACAATACATGGCCCCATTCATTCTTTCATGTACATGGATCTGTCGTCCTGTTCCCTTTGCAGAGAAACAGCCCCAAAGCATGAAGTTGCCACCCCCATGCTTCACAGTAGGTATGGTGTTCTTTGGTTGCAACTCAGCATTCTCTCTCCTCCAAACATGACGAGTTGTGTTTCTACCAAACAGTTCTACTTTGGTTTCATCTGACCATATGACATTCTCCCAATCCACTTCTGGATCATCCAAATGCTCTCTAGCATACTTCAGACAGGCCCGGACATGTACTGGCTTAAGCAGAAGGAGACGTCTGGCACTGCAGGATCTGAGTCCCTGGCAGCTTAGTGTGTTACTGATGGTAGCTTTTGTTACGTTGGTCCCAGCTATCTGCAGGTCATTCACTAGGTCCCCCCTTGTGGTTCTGGGATGTTTGCTCACCGTTCTTGCGATCATTTTGACCCCACGGGGTGAAATCTTGCGTGGAGCCCCAGATCGAGGGAGATTATCAGTGGTCTTGTATGTCTTCCATTTTCTAATTATTGCTCCCACAGTTGATTTCGTCACGCCAAGCTGCTTGCCTATTGCAGATTCAGTCTTCCCAGCCTGGTGCAGGTCTACAATTTTGTTCCTGGTGTCCTTCGACACCTCTTTAGTCTTCACCATAGTGGAGTTTGGAGTGTGACTGTTTGAGGTTGTGGACAGGTGTCTTTTATACTGATAACAAGTTCAAACAGGTGCCATTAATACAGGTAATGAGTGGAGGACAGAGGAGCCTCTTAAAGAAGAAGATACAGGTCTGTGAGAGCCAGAAATCTTGCTTGTTTGTAGGTGACCAAATACTTATTTTCCACCTGTTACGGTACCAACTGTGTACCAAGGGTTAATACCAGAGAACAATGTCCTGCATAGGGAATCAGCAATACACAACCCAGCCAGTTTCAGGTTTAAAACAGAATGTCTCCTTTATTTGAAGGCAGCACACAGATTTATACACCCTCGCTTCAGGTTACAAAGGGCATTGGTTTAACAGTAAAGCAAACATATGAACAATGCATCAAACAATTGTCTATTCACAGGTAAAACAGATTAACATATTAAGTTAATTAACTAGGGAAGAACGTTTACTCAGACAATCTGATGTTGGGCAGTCTAGTTAACATAATCACACAAGGACACAATCAGTTTACCCAGACAGACTCCTGAGACACAATCAGATCTTAAACATACATAGAATACATCTTATTACAGAATATAGGAACAGTTCTTATTAGCTATAAAGTCTTTTATGCCCACTTTGCTTATAGAGTCACAATTGCTCCCACAAGGTGCACTCACACCCTGTACCCATCCTGTATTTATGGATACAGGGTGACATAGACATAAGACAGAGTTATGAAAGTACATGGGGTGTCCAGCATATAAAATTCCATATTTTCATGCAGTCTCTGGGTATCCTTAAGCCCATGTACCTCCAGCCCAAAGAATGTTCCATAACAGGCCCTCCAATGTACAGTGGCGAGATTGGTTTTGTCACACCACCATAATATGCAAATAAATTATTTCCAAATCAGACAATGTGATTGTCTGGATTTGTTTCTACATTTTGTTTCTCATAGTTGATGTATACCTATGATGAAAATTACAGGCCTCTCTCATCTTCTTAAGTAGGAGAATTTTCACAATTGGTGGCTGACTAAATACTTTTTTGCCCCACTGTATATATATATATATATAATTATCTAGATACCTAAAAGCTTTTTTTCATGTATAAGACTATTTTTTTATATCTGTACTTAAAGTAACTCCTCTAATACATCTGTATGTATTTGATTAAAATAGTGCAGTACTACTGAATTGTTATATGTCTCTAGCTGTGTCATCACTAAATAAAATGCTCAAATGAAATAGAGCATTTTTCTACACTAAAAAAGTCCCTTTAATATGTGGACAAAGTGTGTGTTGTATATTTAAAGTGTGATAATCGAGGAAAAACAGAATTTATGTTTACCTGATAAATTTCTTTCTCCTACGGTGTATCCGGTCCACTGCTTCATACTTACTTGTGGGATATTCTCAATCCCTACAGTGGCAAAGAGAGCACACAGCAGAGCTGTCCATATAGCTCCCCTCAGGCTCCGCCCCCCCAGTCATTCGACTGATGGTTAGGAGAAAAAGGAGAACCATAGGGTGCAGTGGTGACTTTAGTTTTCAAAAATAAATTTAAACCTGACCAAAATGCCAGGGTGGGCCATGGACCGGATACACCGTAGGAGAAAGAAATTTATCAGGTAAACATAAATTCTGTTTTCTCCTACATTGGTGTATCCGGTCCACGGCTTCATCCTTACTTGTGGGAACCAATACCAAAGCTTTAGGACACAGATGAAAGGAGGGAACAAGTCAGGTAACCTAAACGGAAGGCACCACTGCTTGCAAAACCTTTCTCCCAAAAATAGCCTCCGAAGAAGCAAAAGTATTGAACGACCAAGACGCCACTAAGGCATCTACCAATGTCGCCTTGGGATCCCTGGACCTGGACCCCGCCACCCTCTTAGGTATTGGAAACGCATCAGTGTGTACTGGGACCTCTAAGAACTTGTCACAATCATCAAGAGTAGCTAGGACCTCCTTAAGCAGGGCGCGGAGGTGTTCTAACTTAAATTTAAATGCTATGGTATCAGGCTCTGGGGGGTAGTTATCAACATATCTACTTTTCCTGCCTTCGCCGGCCCAATACGCCCGCCTAAGCTCGCCTCACATCGCCGCTGCGGACCTGCAAAAATTCGCCTAAGTTATCAAAAAAGCTGTCAAAAAGCCACGCACCAAGTAAGGGGCGATGAGCAGCGGACTGTGAGAGTTATCACTCATCCTATCTCGCTGCTCTTCAGCTTTTTTACAGCTTTCTTGCTAGCCTGTCACTAAGCACCCACACTAAACTACACTGTTCTACCCCCTATACCGGCGCCCCCGGAGTACCCTGCAACTAAATAAAGTTACTAACCCCTAAACCGCCGCTCCTAGACACTGCCGCAACTCTTATAAGTGTATTAACCCCTAAACCGCCGATCCTAGACACTGCCGCAACTCTTATAAATGTATTAACCCCTAAACCGCCGCTCCCTGCCACCTACATTATACCTAGTAACCCCTATCCTGCCCCCCCTATACCGTCGCCCTCTATAATAAAGTTATTAACCCCTATCCTGCTGATCCCGCACCTCGCCGCAACTAAATAAATAGTTTAACCCCTAAACCGCCGCTCCCTGAACCCACCGCAACCTATATTAAATTTATTAACCCCAATCCTGCCCCCCCTACACCGTCGCCACCTATAATACATTTATTAACCCCTATCCTGCCCCCCACTACACCGCCGCCACTGTAATAAAATTATTAACCCCTAAACCTAAGTCTAACACTAACCCTAACACCCCCTAACTTAAATATTAATTAAATAAATCTAAATAATATTTCTATTATGAACTAAATTAATCCTATTTAAAACTAAATACTTACCTTTAAAATAAACCCTAATATAGCTACAATATAAATAATAATTATATTGTAGCTATCTTAGGATTTCTTTTTATTTTACAGGTAACTTTCAATTTATTTTAACTAGGTACAATAGCTATTAAATAGTTATTAACTATTTAATAGCTTACCTAGCTAAAATAAAGAGAAATTTATCTGTAAAATAAAAACTAACCTAAGTTACAATTACACCTAACACTACACTATACTTAAATAAATTATTCCTATTTAAAACTAAATACTTACCTGTAAAATAAACCCTAACGGCTAGATTTAGAGTTTTGTCGGTAACGACCCGCGTAGCTAACGCTGGCTTTTTTCTGGCCGCACCTTTAAAATAACTCTGGTATTGAGAGTCCACAGAATGGCTGCGTTAGGCTCCAAAAAAGGAGTGTAGAGCATATTTAACGCAACTTCAACTCTCGATACCAGAGTTGCTTACGGACGCGGCCAGCCTCAAAAACGTGCTCGTGCACGAATCCCCCATAGAAAACAATGGGGCTGTTTGAGCTGAAAACAAACCTAACACCTGCAAAAAAGCCGCGTTCAGCTCCTAACGCAGCCCCATTGTTGTCTATGGGGAAACACTTCCTACGTCTGCACCTAACACCCTAACATGTACCCCGAGTCTAAACACCCCTATCCTTACACTTATTAACCCCTATTCTGCCGCCCCCGCTATCGCTGACCCCTGCATATTATTTTTAACCCCTAATCTGCCGCTCCGTAAACCGCCGCTACTTACATTATCCCTATGTACCCCTAATCTGCTGCCCCTAACACCGCCGACCCCTATATTATATTTATTAACCCCTAATATGCCCCCCACAGCGTCGCCTCCACCTGCCTACACTTATTAACCCCTAATCTGCCGACCGGACCGCACCGCTATTATAATAAAGTTATTAACCCCTAATCCGCCTCACTCCCGCCTCAATAACCCTATAATAAATAGTATTAACCCCTAATCTGCCCTCCCTAACATCACCGACACCTAACTTCAAACATTAACCCCTAATCTGCCGACTGGAGCTCACCGCTATTCTAATAAATGTATTAACCCCTAAAGCTAAGTCTAACCCTAACACTAACACCCCCCTAAATTAAATATAATTTTAATCTAACGAAATTAATTAACTCTTATTAAATAAATTATTCCTATTTAAAGCTAAATACTTACCTGTAAAATAAATCCTAATATAGCTACAATATAAATTATAATTATATTATAGCTATTTTAGGATTTATATTTATTTTACAGGTAACTTTGTATTTATTTTAACCAGGTACAATAGCTATTAAATAGTTAAGAACTATTTAATAGCTAAAATAGTTAAAATAATTACAAAATTACCTGTAAAATAAATCCTAACCTAAGTTACAATTAAACCTAACACTACACTATCAATAAATTAATTAAATAAAATACCAACAATTACCTACAATTAAACCTAACACAACACTATCAATAAATTATTTAAATACAATATCTACAAATAAATACAATGAAATAAACTAACTAAAGTACAAAAAATAAAAAAGAACTAAGTTACAAAAAATAAAAAAATATTTACAAACATTAGAAAAATATTACAACAATTTTAAACTAATAACACCTACTCTAAGCCCCCTAATAAAATAACAAAGACCCCCAAAATAAAAAAATGCCCTACCCTATTCTAAATTACAAAAGTTCAAAGCTCTTTTACCTTACCAGCCCTGAACAGGGCCCTTTGCGGGGCATGCCGCAAAGAATTCAGCTCTTTTGCCTGTAAAAAGAAACATACAATACCCCCCCTAACATTACAACCCACCACCCACATACCCCTAATCTAACCCAAACCCCCCTTAAATAAACCTAACACTAAGCCTCTGAAGATCTTCCTACCTTATCTTCACCCTGCCAGGTTCACCGATCCATCCTCGGAAGTCTTGATCCAAGCCTCGGAAGTGTTGATCCAAGCCCAAGCGGGGGGCTGAAGAGTGACGTCCATCCTCGGGCTGAAGTCTGGATCCAAGCGGCGACTGAAGAAATCCATCCTCGGGCTGAAGTCGGAAGTCCATCATCTGGATGAAGTCTTCTACCAAGCCGCATCTTCAATCTTCTTTCTTCTGGAGCGGAGCGGAACCATCTTCTTCCAAGCCGACGCGGAACATCCTCTTCAACCGACGACTAGACGACGAATGACGGTTCCTTTAAATGACGTCATCCAAGATGGTGTCCCTCGAATTCCGATTGGCTGATAGGATTCTATCAGCCAATCGGAATTAAGGTAGGAATATTCTGATTGGCTGATGGAATCAGCCAATCAGAATCAAGTTCAATCCGATTGGCTGATTCAGCCAATCGGAATTCGAGGGACGCCATCTTGGATGACGTCCCTTAAAGGAACCGTCATTCGTCGGGAAGTCGTCATCGGAAGAAGATGGGTCCGCGGTGGAGGTCTTCAAGATGGAGCCGGTCCTCATCGGATGAAGATAGAAGATGCCGCTTGGAAGAAGATGGTTGCCGGTCCGTATCTACTCTTCTTTCCGTATAGGATGAAGACTTTGGAGCCTCTTCTGGACTTCTTCAGCCGTCGGATGATAGATGTCTAGCCCCCGCTTGGGCTTAGATGAAGATATCGGAGCCAGGATGGATCGGTGTGATACCCGGTGAGGTGAAGACAAGGTAGGAAGATCTTCAGGGGCTTAATGTTAGGTTTATTTAAGGGGGGTTTGGGTTAGATTAGGGGTATGTGGGTGGTGGGTTGTAATGTTGGGGGGGGTATTGTATGTGTTTTTTTACAGGAAAAAGAGCTGAATTTCTTGGGGCATGCCCCGCAAAGGGCCCTGTTCAGGGCTGGTAAGGTAAAAGAGCTTTGAACTTTTGTAATTTAGAATAGGGTAGGGCATTTTTTATTTTGGGGGGCTTTGTTATTTTATTAGGGGACTTAGAGTAGGTGTAATTAGTTTAAAATTGTTGTAATATTTTTCTTATGTTTGTAAATATTTTTTTATTTTTTGTACTTTAGTTAGTTTATTTCATTGTAGTTATTTGTAGGTATTGTATTTAATTAATTTATTGATAGTGTAGTGTTAGGTTTAATTGTAGGTAATTGTAGGTATTTTATTTAATTAATTTATTGATAGTGTAGTGTTAGGTTTAATTGTAACTTAGGTTAGGATTTATTTTACAGGTAATTTTGTAATTATTTTAACTATTTTAGCTATTAAATAGTTCTTAACTATTTAATAGCTATTGTACCTGGTTAAAATAAATACAAAGTTACCTGTAAAATAAATATAAATCCTAAAATAGCTATAATATAATTATGATTTATATTGTAGCTATTTTAGGGTTTATTTTACAGGTAAGTATTTAGTTTTAAATAGGAATAGTTTATTTAATAAGAGTTAATTTATTTTGTTAGATTTAAATTATATTTAACTTAGGGGGGTGTTAGTGTTAGGGTTAGACTTAGCTTTAGGGGTTAATACATTTATTAGAATAGCGTCGAGATTCGGTTGGCAGATTAGGGGTTAATAATTTAAGTTAGGTGTCGGCGATGTTAGGGAGGGCAGATTAGGGGTTAATAAATATAATATAGGGGTCGGCGGTGTTAGGGGCAGCAGATTAGGGGTACATAGCTATAATGTAGGTGGCGGCTCTGCGGTCGGCAGATTAGGGGTTAATTATTGTAGGTAGGTGGCGGCGACATTGTGGGGGGCAGGTTAGGGGTTAATAAATATAATATAGGGGTCGGCGATGTTAGGGCAGCAGATTAGGGGTACATAGCTATAATGTAGCTGGCGGCGGCGTGCGGACGGCAGATTAGGGGTTAATAAGTGTAGGTAGCTGGCGGCGATGTTGTGGGGGGCAGATTAGGGGTTAATAAATATAATATAGGGGTTGGCGGTGTTAGGGGCAGCAGATTAGGGGTACATAAGGATAAAGTAGGTGGCGGTCGGCATTTTAGGGGTTAAAAAAATTTAATCGAGTGGCGGCGATGTGGGGGGGCCTCGGTTTAGGGGTACATAGGTAGTTTATGGGTGTTAGTGTCCTTTAGAGCAGAGTAGTTAAGGCTTTATAAACCGGCGTTAGCCCAGAAAGCTCTTAACTACTGACTTTTTTCTGCGGCTGGAGATTTGTCGTTAGAATTCTAACGCTCACTTCAGCCACGACTCTAAATACCGGAGTTAGAAAGATCCCATTGAAAAGATAGGATACGCAATTGACGTAAGGGGATCTGCGGTATGGAAAAGTCGCGGCTGAAAAGTGAGCGTTAGACCCTTTTTTGACTGACTCCAAATACTGGCGGTAGCCTAAAACCAACGTTAGGAGCCTCTAACGCTGGTTTTCACGCCAAACTCCAAATCTAGGCCCTAAGATAGCTACAATATAATTAATAATTACATTGTAGCTATCTTAGGATTTATATTTATTTTACAGGTAACTTTGTATTTATTTTAGCTAGTTAGAATAGTTATTAAATAGTTATTAACTATTTAATAACTACCTAGATAAAAGAAATACAAAATTACCTGTAAAATAAATCCTAACCTAAGTTACAATTAAACCTAACACTACACTATCATTAAATGAATTAAATTAATTAACTACAAATAACTACAATTAAATACAATTACATAAACTAACTAAAGTACATGCCCCAAAGAATTCAGCTCTTTTGCCTGTAAAAGAAAAATACAACCCCCTCAACATTAAAACCCACCACCCACATACCCCTAATCTAACCCAAACCCCCCTTAAAATAACCCAACACTAATCCCCTGAAGATCATCCTACCTTTAGTCGTCTTCACTCAGCCGAGCAGCGATGGAACCGAAGAGGAGACCCGGAGCGGCAGAAGTTATCCTCCAAGGGGCGCTGAAGAAATCTTCCATTCGATGAAGTGATCCTCCAGTCGGCGCTGAAGAAGTCTTCCATCCGGGCGATGTCATCTTCCAAGAGGCGCTGAAGAAGTCTTCTATCCGGGCGATGTCATCTTCCAAGCTGGGTCTTCAATCTTCATCCCGCCGAGGCGGAACATCCTTCTTTACAGACGGACTACCGACGAATGAAGGCTCCTTTAAGGGACGTCATCCAAGATGGCGTCCCTTCAATTCCGATTGGCTGATAGGATTCTATCAGCCAATCGGAATTAAGGTAGGAAAAATCTGATTGGCTGATTGAATCAGCCAATCAGATTCAAGTTCAATCCGATTGGCTGATCCAATCAGCCAATCAGATTGAGCTTGCATTCTTTTGGCTGTTCCGATCAGGGGATTAGTGTTAGGTTATTTTAAGGGGGGTTTAAGTTAGATTAGGGGTATGTGGGTGGTGGGTTTTAATGTTGGGGGGTTGTATTTTTCTTTTACAGGCAAAAGAGCTGAATTTTTTGGGCATGGTCCCACAAAAGGCCCTTTTAAAGGGACAGTATACACTTATTTTCATATAACTGCATGTAATAGACACTACTATAAAGAATAAGATGCACAGATACGGATATAAAAATCCAGTATAAAACTGTTTAAAAACTTACTTAGAAGCTGTCAGTTTGGCTCTGTTGAAAAGGTAGCTGGAAAGCCCACTGCAAGTGGCAAATAAGACACTCCCCCTCCCCCTTCTTTTGCATATGAAAAGACCCTTTACACAAACAGCAGCAAGCTGGAGAAGGTAGCTGACAGTATTCACAGAAAACTTTGGGGCTTGGTTAGGAGTCTGAAAATCAGAGCAATGTTATTTAAAAATAAGCAAAACTATACATTTATTTAAAAAAAAAAACATTATGGGATATATAAATAGATCATCTACAAAACATTTATGCAAAGAAAAAATGAGTGTATAATGTCCCTTTAAGGGCTGGTAAGGTAAAAGAGCTTTGAACTTTTTTAATGTAGAATAGGGTAGGGCATTTTTTATTTTGGGGGGCTTTGTTATTTTATTAGGGGGCTTAGATTAGGTGTAAGTAGCTTAAAATTGTTGTAATATTTTTAAAATGTTTGTAACTTATTTTTTTTATTTTTTGTAACTTAGCTTTTTTTTTTGTACTTTAGTTAGTTTATGTAATTGTATTTAATTGTAGTTATTTGTAGTTAATTTATTTAATTCATTTAATGATAGTGTAGTGTTAGGTTTAATTGTAACTTAGGTTAGCATTTATTTTACAGGTAATTTTGTATTTCTTTTAGCTAGGTAGTTATTAAATAGTTAATAACTATTTAATAACTATTCTAACTAGCTAAAATAAATACAAAGTTACCTGTAAAATAAATATAAATCCTAACGGCTAGATTTAGAGTTTTGTCGGCTGTTTTCTGGCCGCACCATAAAAATAACTCTGGTATTGAGAGTCCACATAAAGGCTGCGTTAGGCTCCAAAAAAGGAGCGTAGAGCATATTTAACGCAGCTTCAACTCTCGATACCAGAGTTGCTTACGCAAGCGGCCAGCCTCAAAAACGTGCTCGTGCACGATTCCCCCATAGAAAACAATGGGGCTGTTTGAGCTGAAAAAAAACCTAACACCTGCAAAAAAGCCGCGTTCAGCTCCTAACGCAGCCCCATTGTTTGCTATGCGGAAACACTTCCTACGTCTGCACCTAACACTCTAACATGTACCTCGAGTCTAAACACCCCTAACCTTACACTTATTAACCCCAAATCTGCCGCCCCCGCTATCGCTGACCCCTGCATATTATTATTAACCCCTAATCTGCCGCTCCGTAAACCGCCGCTACTTACATTATCCTTATGTACCCCTAATCTGCTGCCCCTAATACCGCCGACCCCTATATTATATTTATTAACCCCTAATCTGCCCCCCACAACGTCGCCTCCACCTGCCTACACTTATTAACCCCTAATCTGCTGACCGGACAGCACCACTATCATAATAAAGTTATTAACCCCTAATCCGCCTCACTAACCCTATAATAAATAGTATTAACCCCTAATCTGCCCTCCCTAACATCGCCGACACCTAATTTTAATTATTAACCCCTAATCTGCCGACTTGAGCTCACCGCTATTCTAATAAATGTATTAACCCCTAAAGCTAAGTCTAACCCTAACACTAACACCCCCCTAAATTAAATATAATTTTAATCTAACGAAATTAATTAACTCTTATTAAATAAATTATTCCTATTTAAAGCTAAATACTTACCTGTAAAATAAATCCTAATATAGCTACAATATAAATTATAATTATATTATAGCTATTTTAGGATTAATATTTATTTTACAGGTAACTTTGTATTTATTTTAACCAGGTACAATAGCTATTAAATAGTTAAGAACTATTTAATAGCTAAAATAGTTCAAATAATTACAAATTTACCTGTAAAATAAATCCTAACCTAAGTTACAATTAAATGTAACACTACACTATCAATAAATTAATTAAATAAAATACCTACAATTATCTGCAATTAAACCTAACACTACACTATCAATAAATTAATTAAATACAATAGCTACAAATAACTACAATGAAATAAACTAACTAAAGTACAAAAAATGAAAAAGAACTAAGTTACAAAAAATAAAAAAATATTTACAAACATAAGAAAAATATTACAACAAAACTAACTAAAGTACAAAAAATGAAAAAGAACTAAGTTACAAAAAATAAAAAAATATTTACAAACATAAGAAAAATATTACAACAATTTTAAACTAATTACACCTACTCTAAGCCCCCTAATAAAATAACAAAGCCCCCCAAAATAAAAAAATGCCCTACCCTATTCTAGATTACCAGAATAGAATTACAATCAGAATCAAGTTCAATCCGATTGGCTGATTGGATCAGCCAATCGGATTGAACTTGATTCTGATTGGCTGATTCCATCAGCCAATCAGAATATTCCTACCTTAATTCCGATTGGCTGATAGAATCCTATCAGCCAATTGGAATTCGAGGGACGCCATCTTGGATGACGTCATTTAAAGGAACCGTCATTCGTCGTTCAGTCGTCGGCCAGGATGGATGTTCCGCGTCGGAGGTCTTCAGGATGCTGCCGCTCCGCTCCGGATGGATGACTATAGAAGATCCCGCTTGGATGAAGACTTCAATCGGATGGAAGACCTCTTCTGCCCCGCTTGGATCAAGACTTCTACCGGATGGAGGACCTCTTCTTGCTCCACTTGGATCAAGACATCGGACCCTCTTCTGGACCGATCGCTGAACCCGGTGAGGTGAAGACAAGGTAGGGAGATCTTCAGGGGCTTAATGTTAGGTTTATTTAAGGGGGGTTTGGGTTAGATTAGGGGTATGTGGGTGGTGGGTTGTAATGTTGGGGGGGGGGATTGTATGTTTTTTTTTACAGGCAAAAGAGCTGAACTTCTTGGGGCATGCCCCGCAAAGGGCCCTGTTCAGGGCTGGTAAGGTAAAAGAGCTTTGAACTTTAGTAATCTAGAATAGGGTAGGGCATTTTTTTATTTTGGGGGGCTTTGTTATTTTATTAGGGGGCTTAGAGTAGGTGTAATTAGTTTAAAATTGTTGTAATATTTTTCTTATGTTTGTAAATATTTTTTTATTTTTTGTAACTTAGTTCTTTTTTATTTTTTGTACTTTAGTTAGTTTATTTCATTGTAGTTATTTGTAGCTATTGTATTTAATTAATTTATTGATAGTGTAGTGTTAGGTTTAATTGTAGGTAATTGTAGGTATTTTATTTAATTAATTTATTGATAGTGTAGTGTTAGGTTTAATTGTAACTTAGGTTAGGATTTATTTTACAGGTAAATTTGTAATTATTTTAACTATTTTAGCTATTAAATAGTTCTTAACTATTTAATAGCTATTGTACCTGGTTAAAATAAATACAAAGTTGCCTGTAAAATAAATATTAATCCTAAAATAGCTATAATATAATTATAATTTATGTTGTAGATATATTAGGGTTTATTTTACAGGTAAGTATTTAGCTTTAAATAGGAATAATTTATTTAATAAGAGTTAATTAATTTCGTTAGATGTAAATTATATTTAACTTAGGGGGGTGTTAGGGTTAGTCTTAGCTTTAGGGGTTAATACATTTATTAGAATAGCGGCGAGATTCGGTCAGCAGATTAGGGGTTAATAATTGAAGTTAGGTGTCGGCGATGTTAGGGAGGGCAGGTTAGGGGTTAATAAATATAATATAGGGGTCGGCGATGTTAGGGCAGCAGATTAGGGGTACATAAGTATAACGTAGGTGGCGGCGCTTTGCGGTCGGCAGATTAGGGGTTAATTATTGTAGGTAGCTGGCTGCGACGTTGTGGGGGGCAGGTTAGGGGTTAATAAATATAATATAGGGGTCGGCGGTGTTAGGGGCAGCAGATTAGGGGTACATAAGTATAACGTAGGTGGCGGTCAGCAGATTAGGGGTTAAAAAAATTTAATCGAGTGGCGGCGATGTGGGGGGACGTCGGTTTAGGGGTACATAGGTAGTTTATGGGTGTTAGTGTACTTTAGAGCACAGTAGTTAAAAGCTTTATAAACCGGCGTTAGCCCAGAAAGCTCTTAACTACTGACTTTTTTCCTGCGGCTGGAGTTTTGTCGTTAGATGTCTAACGCTCACTTCAGACACAACTCTAAATACCGGAGTTAGAAAAATCCCATTGAAAAGATAGGATACGCAATTGACGTAAGGGGATCTGCGGTATGGAAAAGTCGCGGCTGAAAAGTGAGCGTTAGACCCTTTTTTTAATGACTCCAAATACCGGAGGTAGCCTAAAACCAGCGTTAGGAGCCTCTAACGCTGGTTTTCACGGCTACCGCCCAACTCTAAATCTAGGCCTAAGATAGCTACAATGTAATTATTAATTATATTGTAGCTATCTTAGGGTTTATTTTACAGGTAAGTATTTAGTTTTAAATAGGAATAATTTATTTAAGTATAGTGTAGTGTTAGGTGTAATTGTAACTTAGGTTAGTTTTTATTTTACAGGTAAATTTCTCTTTATTTTAGCTAGGTAAGCTATTAAATAGTTAATAACTATTATAATTTAATAAAATAATATAATAATAATTTAATAGCTATTGTACCTAGTTAAAATAAATTGAAAGTTGCCTTAAAAATAAAAATAAATCCTAAGATAGCTACAATATAATTATTATTTATATTGTAGCTATATTAGGGTTTATTTTAAAGGTAAGTATTTAGTTTTAAATATGATTAATTTAGTTCATAATAGAAATATTATTTAGATTTATTTAATTAATATTTAAGTTAGGGGGGTGTTAGGTTTAGTGTTAGACTTAGGTTTAGGGGTTAATAAATTTATTTTAGTGGCAGCGGTGTATGGGGGCAGGATAGGGGTTAATAAATGTACTATAGGTGGCGACGGTGTAGGGGGGGAAGATTAGGGGTTAATAAATTTAATATAGGTTGCGGCAGGGTCAGGGAGCGGCGGTTTAGGGGTTAACATATTTATTATAGTGTCGGTGGGCTGCAGGAGCGGCGGTTTAGGGGTTAATATGTATAGAGTAGCTTGTGGTGGGCTCCGGGAGCGGCAGTTTAGGGGGTAATAAGTTTATTTAGTTGCGGCGGTGTAGGGGGGCAGATTAGTGATGTTTAGACTCGGGGTACATGTTAGGGTGTTAGGTGTAGACATCTCCCATAGGAATCAATGGGAGGTCGGGCAGCAGCGAACTTGTACTTTCGCTATGGTCAGACTCCCATTGATTCCTATGGGATCCGCCGCCTCCAGGGTGGCGGATTGAAAACCAGATACGCTGGGCCGGAAAAGTGCCGAGCGTACCTGATAGTTTTTTGATAACTAGCAAAAGTAGTCAGATTGTGCCGAACTTGTGTGCGGAACATCTGGAGGGACGTAAGAATCGATCTGTGTCGGACTGAGTCTGGCGGATCGAAGTTTACGTCACAAAATTCTACTTTTGCCGGTATCTAGCCTTTGATAACTAAGGCGAATCAGCCTCGCCACAAATATGCTGCGGAATTCCAGCGTATTTGAGGTTGACGGCTTGATAACTAGGCCCCTCTGCCTGCTGAGAAACTTTTCCTGTATCAGAAATTTCTCCCTCAGACAGGCCTTCCCTCACCGCCAAATCAGATTGATGTGAGGGTACTACAGATAAATTATCCACTGTGTCTGCTTGCTCATTTTCTGTATTTAAAACTGAGCTATCACGCTTCCTTGGAAAAGCTGGCAGTTTGTATAAAAATGCTGCAAGAGAATTATCCATTACTGCTGCTAACTGTTGCAAAGTAATAGGAATCGGTGCGCTAGATGTGCTGGGCATCGCTTGCGCGGGCATAGCTGGTGTTGACACAGAAGGAGAGGATAGCAGACTATCCTCACTACCTTCAGCTAAAGAATCATCTTGGGCTACATTTTTAAGTTTAACTGTACGGTCCTTAAGCTGTTTGGACGCTATAGCACACTTCACACATAAATTTAGTGGGGGTACCGCCTTGGCCTTTAAGTATACAGAACAAAGGCTATCTGAAGGGTCAGACATGTTTGACAGACTTAGACAGCACTACAATGCAATAAAAACAATTTTTGAAAAAAACGTTACTGTGTCTTTAAATTATAAAAGTGCACACTTTATTACTAAAACATCAAATAACCATCAAATAAACATCCGATTTTAACGAAATTTTCACCACATTGTCTTAATGCCTTGAAAAGATTGCACACAAATTAACCCCTTAATGCCCAAACCGGAGCTAATAACAGCAGTTAACCAGTTAAAAACACTACAGTACAATGCCACAGCCTCTACTGTGGCTTTTACCTTCCTTAGGGATTATTTGAGTAAGAAATAAGCCTCTCTGAAGTCCTTTCTGAGGTCTCTGGACTCCCCACGTGAAGCTATATGAAGTGTGTAGCAAAAACAACTGCGCAACTGAGGCGTGAAAAGGAGGCCCCCTCCCTCTTGATTCCAGAGTGGTGGGGCCTTTTTGACTAGATTAGGTGTCTAAATAAGTGCCAGGCGCTATAATAAACCCCATAAGTGTTTCAAAAGTCTCAAAAAACACCCTATTCATACTGAATCATGCTAATAAAGCAATCGATTAAGCCCACAATAGTGTCAACCAGCAAAGAGCCCTTAATTTAAGCCATCCTTTTATACATGAGTCTGAGAAAAATGGCTTACCTATCCCTGAGGGGATTTCTGACAGTCTTCTAGCATTACTTGGTCTTGTTAGAAAAATGACTGATCATACCTGAAGCAGTTAAGCCTGCAAACTGTTCCCCCCAACTGAAGTTCTCTGGTATTCAACAGTTCTGCGTGGGAACAGCAATGGATTTTAGTTACTGGTGCTAAAATCATATTCCTCTCAGCAGAAATCTTCATCACTTTCTGCTTCAGAGTAAATAGTACAAGCCGGCACTATTTTAAAATAACAAACTTTTGATAGAAGAAATAAAAACTACAAATCTAACACCACAAACTCTTTACACTCCTGTGGAGATGCTACTTGTTAGAGCGGCAAAGAGAATGACTGGGGGGGCGGAGCCTGAGGGGAGCTATATGCATTGCTCTGCTGTGTGCTCTCTTTGCCACTTCCTGTAGGGATTGAGAATATCCCACAAGTAAGGATGAAGCCGTGGACCGGATACACCAATGTAGGAGAAAAGAAGTCAAACTGCTTAACCAGCATAAGTTAATTTTATATTATGATATTTATGGTAATGACAGTACAGAGAGAAATAAAGCTAGTTGTGCATACAGTATCATGCTGCAAAAGAGACTTACAAAATGGATTCCCCCTTATAAGGACTTTGACAAAAAAAGAATTAAAATACCAGCACCTGGCAATCTTTTCATTATAAAAATATTAAAAGCATAAAATCAATTCTGTTAGATACATACTTACTATGTTTTGATTATGGGGTTCCTTTAAACACTTATATTAAAATATGAATATTGCATACATAAATAGGATTTTTCATGTTTTCAGCTACTTAACTGCAAAGGTCTCCAATGCACTTATATATATATATATATATATATATATATATATATATATATATATATATATATATATATATATATATATATATACACAAATATGTATTTATGTGTTTATATGTGTATGTCTGCAAATACATATATACACATAAACATACATAAATACATATGTACAACATATACATATTTAGACATAGTGAATAATATGGAGATAGACACAGCACTCACCGGATTTGATTAAGTTGAAAACATCACTTTTAATTAAAAAAAGTTTAAAAGTACATAGTATAGTATTGAAAGTATAAGGCACCCTACAGAAATGTCAGCCGCGCTAAACTTTCTCTGGTAATTCTGTTTTACCATTGAATTGTTATACCAGGTAGTGCTCTATTCTGAGCATGGGTCCATGATATTGATAGCGCAGCTTTTGTTTATTTTTTTTTATAATATATGGAATTGGAAACCAAATGAAAATTGATATATGTTTATAGAAACAGGTACAACGTAAATAAATAAAGATGCAACTTAAAAGAGAAAAAACATATGAAGAATGAAATGATAAAGTCAAGAGCTTTATTTGAAGTTCATTGATTTTAGAATGTATTATATTTTTTTATTTACTAATTGTTTTTTTTTTTCATTTTGCATAATTTCTCATCTTCAGCTTTGTTGGTTCCCACCTTAACCGTGGACGATTCTATAGAAGAAAATGAGGAAACAACACTTACCTGTTCATTTCCTAAAAAAGAAAATGTGGATGTGAATTTAACTATTATACACAAGGACAGGGGTCCTATGAAAGACTGTCAGAAGTCAACTGTACCATCCCACGAAATTACCTGTAAAGCTACATTTTGTAGGAACTCCCATGATACAGAGGTCATATGTGAGGCTTACATTTCAATTGCCAGCCAACCGAAAAGGATATATGTTCAATGTAAGTATGAAATTTATGCAAATCCATTAAATTATCCCTATAAGGTCTTCTATTGTTTTTTTATGTATAATTATTTATGTTTATCTATTAGTCCTTTTCATATAACATCTGTTTTCAAATGTTACATGTTATTCTTATGGTAGATATCTATATCTTTAGAATGCAATCGTTTTATGTGATTTTTGTTTTTTGTTTCTAAGCTAGTAAGGATTATATGATCTCTAGGTACAAAACGTGTTTTGTACGAGATGTATTCTGCAGCATTACATTACCATTAAAGGGACATAAAAACAAAATTTATGCTTACCTGATAAATTTCTTTCTTTTGCGATGTACCGAGTCCACAGATTCATCCTTACTTGTGGGGGATATTATCCTTCCTAACAGGAAGTGGCAAAGAGAGCACCACAGCAGATCTGTCTATATAGCTCCCCCCTTAACTCCACCCCCCAGTCATTCGACCGAAGGCCAAGGAAGAAAAAGGAGAAACTATAAGGTGCAGAGGTGACTGAAGTTTTTAATAAAAAACACCATCTGTCTTGAATATACAGGGCGGGCAGTGGACTCGGTAGATCTCAAAAGAAAGAAATTTATCAGGTAAGCGTAAATTTTGTTTTCTTTTGCATGATGTACCGAGTCCACTGATTCATCCTTACTTGTGGGATACCAATACCAAAGCTTTAGGACACGGATGAAGGGAGGGACAAGACAGGAATCTAAACAGAAGGCACCACTGCTTGCAAAACCTTTCTCCCAAAAATAGCCTCCGAAGAAGCAAAAGTATCACATTTGTAAAATTTTGAAAAGGTATGGAGCGAAGACCAAGTCGCAGCCTTACAAATCTGTTCAACAGTCACAGAAGGATCATTTTTAAAAGCCCATGTGGAAGCTACCGCTCTAGTAGAATGAACTGTAATACTTTCAGGAGGCTGCTGTCCAGAAGTCTCATAAGCCAAACGGATGAGGCTTTTCAGCCAAAAAGAAAGAGAAGTCGCCGTAGCCTTTTGACCCCTACGCTTTCCAGAATAGACAACAAACAAAGAAGATGTTTGCCGAAAATCTTTGGTTGCCTGTAAATAAAATTTCAAAGCACGAACCACGACCAAGTTGTGCAACAGACGTTCCTTCTTACAAGAAGGATTAGGACACAGAGAAGGAACAACAATTTCCTGATTGATATTCCTGTTAGTAACAACCTTAGGTAGGAACCCAGGCTTAGTACGCAAAACCACCTTATCAGCATGGAACACAAGATAAGGTGAGTCACATTGTAATGCAGATAGTTCAGAAACTCTTCAAGCTGAAGAGATAGCAACTAGGAACAAAACTTTCCAAGATAAAAGCTTAATATCTATTGAATGCATGGGTTCAAACGGAACCCCCTGAAGAACTCTAAGAACCAAATTTAGACTCCATGGCAGAGCAACAGGTTTAAACACAGGCTTAATTCTAGCTAAAGCCTGACAAAAAGCCCAAATGTCTGAAACATCTGCCAGACGCTTGTGCAACAAAATAGACAGAGCAGATATCTGTCCTTTCAGGGAACTAGCTGACAATCGTTTCTCCAATCCCTCTTGGAGAAAAGACAAAATCCTAGGAATCCTGATTTTACTTCAGGAAAAGCCTTTGGATTCGCACCAAAAAAGATATTTACGCCATATCTTATGATAGATTTTCCTGGTAACAGGCTTTCGAGCCTGAATCAAGGTATTTATGACCGACTCAGAGAAACCCCGCTTTGATAGAATCAAGCGTTCAATCTCCAAGCAGTCAGTTGCAGAGAAAACACAATTTATGCTTACCTGATAAATTTATTTCTCTTGTGGTGTATCCAGTCCACGGATCATCCATTACTTGTGGGATATTCTCATTCCCAACAGGAAGTTGCAAGAGGACACCCACAGCAGAGCTGTTATATAACTCCTCCCCTAACTGCCATATCCAGTCATTCGACTGAAAACACGCAGAGAAAGGAGAAACCATAGGGTGCAGTGGTGACTGTAGTTTAAATGAAAAAATTACCTGCCTTAAAATGACAGGGCAGGCCGTGGACTGGATACACCACAAGAGAAATAAATTTATCAGGTAAGCATAAATTGTGTTTTCTCTTGTAAGGTGTACTGATCATCCATTACTTGTGGGATACCAATACCAAAGCTAAAGTACACGGATGAAGGGAGGGACAAGGCAGGTACTTAAATGGAAGGTACCACTGCCTGTAAAACCTTTCTCCCAAAAATAGCCTCCGAAGAAGCAAAAGTATCAAATTTGTAGAATTTGGAAAAAGTATGAAGCGAAGACAAAGTCGCCGCCTTGCAAATCTGTTCAACAGAAGCCTCATTTTTAAAGGCCCAAGTGGAAGCCACAGCTCTAGTGGAATGAGCTGTAATCCTTTCAGGAGGCTGCTGTCCAGCAGTCTCATAGGCTAAGCGGATTATGCTTCTTAGCCAAAAAGAAAGAGAGGTTGCCGAAGCCTTTTGACCTCTCCTCTGTCCAGAGTAGACAACAAACAAAGCAGATGTTTGACGAAAATCCTTAGTAGCTTGTAAGTACAACTTTAAAGCACGAACCATGTCCAGATTGTGTAATAGATATTCCTTCTTTGAAGAAGGATTAGGACACAAGGATGGAACAACAATCTCTTGATTGATATTCTTGTTAGATACCACCTTAGGTAAAAACCCAGGTTTGGTACGCAGGACTACCTTATCCGTATGGAAGATCAGATAAGGAGAATCACATTGTAAAGCAGATAACTCGGAGACTCTACAAGACGAGGAAATAGCTACCAAAAAAAGAACTTTCCAAGATAAAAGTTTGATATTTATGGAATAAAGAGGTTCAAACGGAACTCCTTGAAGAACCTTAAGAACCAAATTTAAGCTCCATGGGGGAGCAACAGGTTTAAACACAGGCTTGATTCTAACCAAAGCCTGACAAAATGCCTGAACGTCTGGAACATCTGCCAGACGTTTGTGCAAAAGAATAGACAGAGCAGAAATCTGTCCTTTTAAGGAACTAGCTGACAATCCTTTTTCCAAACCATCTTGAAGAAAGGATAATATTCTGGGAATCCTGACCTTACTCCATGAGTAACCTTTGGATTCACACCAATAAAGATATTTACGCCATATCTTATGGTAAATTTTCCTGGTAACAGGCTTTCGTGCCTGTATTAAGGTATCAATGACTGACTCGGAGAAGCCACGCTTTGATAAAATCAAGCGTTCAATCTCCAGGCAGTCAGTCTCAGAGAAATTAGATTTGGATGGTTGAAAGGACCCTGACATAGAAGGTCCTGTCTCAGAGGCAGAGTCCATGGTGGAAAGGATGACATATCCACCAGATCTGCATACCAGGTCCTGCGTGGCCATGCAGGTGCTATCAAAATCACCAATGCTCTCTCCTGCTTGACCTTGGCAATCAGTCGAGGGAGCAGAGGAAACGGTGGAAACACATAAGCCATGTTGAAAGACCAGGGCGCTGCTAGAGCATCTATCAGCGTCGCCTTGGGATCCCTGGACCTGGATCCGTAACAAGGAAGCTTGGCATTCTGGCGAGATGCCATGAGATCCAGTTCTGGTTTGCCCCAACGATGAATCAATTGGGCAAACACCTCCGGATGGAGTTCCCACTCTCCCGGATGAAAAGTGTGACGACTTAGAAAATCCGCCTCCCAGTTCTCTACACCTGGGATATGGATAGCTGATAGATGGCAAGAGTGAATCTCTGCCCAGCGAATTATCTTTGAGACTTCTAACATCGCTAGGGAACTTCCTGTTCCCCCTTGATGGTTGATGTAAGCCACAGTCGTGATGTTGTCCAGCTGAAATCTGATGTACCTCAGAGTTGCTAAATGAGGCCAAGCCTGAAGAGCATTGAATATCGCTCTCAGTTCCAGAATATTTATTGGAAGGAGTGTCTCCTCCTGAGTCCACGATCCCTGAGCCTTCAGGGAGTTCCAGACTGCACCCCAACCTAGAAGGCTGGCATCTGTTGTTACAATTGTCCAATCTGGCCTGCGAAAGGTCATACCTTTGGACAGATGGACCCGAGATAGCCACCAGAGAAGAGAATCCCTGGTCTCTTGATCCAGATTTAGTAGAGGGGACAAATCTGTGTAATCCCTGTTCCACTGACTGAGCATGCATAGTTGCAGCGGTCTGAGATGTAGTCGTGCAAACGCCACTATGTCGATTGCCGCTACCATTAAGCCGATTACTTCCATGCACTGAGCCACCGAAGGGCGCGGAATGGAATGAAGAACACAGCAGGAATTTAGAAGCTTTGATAACCTGGACTCCGTCAGGTAAATTTTCATTTCTACAGAATCTATCATAGTCCCTAGGAAGGAAACTCTTGTGAGTGGGGATAGAGAACTCTTTTCCTCGTTCACTTTCCACTCATGCAATCTCAGAAATGCCAGTACTATGTCCGTATGAGACTTGGCAATTTGGAAGTTTGACGCCTGTATCAGGATGTCGTCTAAATAAGGGGCCACTGATATGCCCCGCGGTCTTAGGACCGCCAGAAGCAACCCCAGAACCTTCGTAAAGATTCTTGGGGCTGTAGCTAATCCAAAGGGAAGGGCTACAAACTGGTAATGCCTGTCTAGAAAGGCAAACCTGAGAAACCGATGATGATCTTTGTGTATCGGAATGTGAAGATAAGCATCCTTTAAATCCACTGTAGTCATATATTGACCCTCCTGGATCATAGGTAGGATGGTACGAATAGTTTCCATCTTATATGATGGAACTCTGAGGAATTTGTTTAAGATCTTTAGATCCAAAATTGGTCTGAAGGTTCCCTCTTTTTTGGGAACCACAAGCAGATTTGAGTAAAAACCCTGTCCCTGTTCCTCCTTTGGAACTGGATGGATCACTCCCATAACTAGGAGGTCTCGTACACAGTGTAAGAATGCCTCTCTCTTTATCTGGTTTGCAGATAATTGTGAAAGGTGAAATCTCCCTTTTGGGGGGGAAGCTTTGAAATCCAGAAGATATCCCTGGGATATAATTTCCAGCGCTCAGGGATCCTGGACATCTCTTGCCCACGCCTGGGCAAAGAGTGAAAGTCTGCCCCCTACTAGATCCGTTACTGGATAGGGGGCCGTTCCTTCATGCTGTCTTAGAGGCAGCAGCAGGCTTTTTGGCCTGCTTACCTTTGTTCCAGGTCTGGTTTGGTCTCCAGACCGTCTTGGACTGAGCAAAAGTTCCCTCTTGTTTTGCATTAGAGGAAGTTGATGCCGCACCTGCCTTGAAGTTTCGAAAGGCACGAAAATTAGACTGTTTGGCCCTTGATTTGGACCTGTCCTGAGGAAGGGCATGACCTTTTCCTCCAGTGATATAAGCAATAATCTCCTTCAAACCAGGCCCGAAAAGGGTCTGCCCCTTGAAGGGAATGTTAAGTAGCTTAGATTTTGAAGTCACGTCAGCTGACCATGATTTAAGCCATAGCGCCCTGCGCGCCTGTATAGCAAAACCAGAATTCTTAGCCGTTAGTTTAGTCAAATGAACAATGGCATCAGAAACAAAAGAATTGGCTAACTTAAGTGCCCTAAGCTTGCCAAGTATGTCATCCAATGGAGTCGCTACCTGTAAAGCCTCTTCCAGAGACTCAAACCAGAATGCTGCAGCAGCAGTGACAGGAGCAATGCATGCAAGGGGCTGTAGGATAAAACCTTGTTGAATAAACATTTTCTTAAGGTAACCTTCTAATTTCTTATCCATTGGATCTAAAAAAGCACAACTGTCCTCGACAGGGATAGTAGTACGCTTTGCTAGAGTAGAAACTGCTCCCTACACCTTAGGGACTGTCTGCCATAAGTCCCGTGTGGTGGCGTCTATTGGAAACATTTTTCTAAAAATAGGAGAGGGAGAGAACGGCACACCTGGTCTATCCCATTCCTTAGTAATAATTTCTGTAAACCTTTTAGGTATTGGAAAAACATCAGTACACACCGGCACTGCATAGTATTTATCCAGTCTACACAATTTCTCTGGCAATGCAATTGTATCACAGTCATTCAGAGCAGCTAAAACCTCTTTGAGCAGCACGCGGAGGTGTTCAAGCTTAAATTTAAATGTAGAAATATCAGAATCAGGTATCCTACCTGAGTCAGAAACATCACCCACAGATTGAAGCTCTCCTTCCTCAGCTTGTGCATATAGTGAGGCAGTATCAGACATGGTTCTTAAAGCGTCAGTATGCTCTGCATTTCGTCTAACCCCAGAGCTATCTCGCTTACCTCTAAATTCAGGTAGTCTGGCTAATACCGCTGACAGTGTATTATCCATGACTGCCGCCATGTCTTGTAAAGTAATCGCTATGGGCGCCCTAGATGTACTTGGCGCCATTTGAGCGTGAGTCCCTTGAGCGGGAGTCAAAGGATCTGACACGTGGGGAGAGTTTGTCGGCATAACTTCCCCCTTGTCAGATTCCTCTGGTGATACACTTTTTAAAGACAGAATATGATCTTTATTGCTTAAAGTGAAATCAGTACATTTGGTACACATTCTAAGAGGGGGTTCCACCATGGCTTTTAAACATAATGAACAAGGAGTTTCCTCTATGTCAGACATGTTTACACAGACTAGCAATGAGACCAGCAAGCTTGGAAAACACTTTAAATCAAGTTAACAAGCAAATATATGTCTGTGTCCTCTGGATGAGTTTTTCAGCTTGTTAGCATTCCTCAGTGAGATCCCATAAAAAAGGAAACAGAAAATTGCAACATAGTGTGAATCTGTAATGGCACTTTGAGGAAGTAGTTGTTTTGTAACAAATGACTACTCACATTTGTTGGAGCTTTCCACTAAGCTCAAGGATATGCGCACTCCCACTTTATACTGATGGGAAAACAGTACACTAGGCAAAACTTGGATACAAATTTATTTTAAAATATATAAAAGCGTCACATAAGCCTTGATAACACCACAATGTAAGGGTACAAAAGCAGATATGCTGTAACAAATGCTTCAAATCGCCAAACTTGCAAAGAGGTAAATGGATCAGCAGGAGTGTGACAGCTGAAACCAAAACCTTTTTAATAGCAAGACAATAGCGCTAAGCCCCCAGGTGTCCTCGCTAGTGTAGAGACGCGATAAAACTCAATATAGAACAGTTCAGTTCCGACGTACGTTTCGCTGGTATGCTTTGTCAAGGAATGTTAGTGCGCATGTCCAAGAGTCCTTTTAAACAATCCATTGATGAGTTTCTGCCAGGTTTGTGGTTACATCCTCCATTTTGGAAGTTGGCATTTAGGTAATTTGTCATTAAACAACTAGTATGTTTTTCAACTTCTTTCAGTTTTATACATTTTGTTGATATATGCATAGATGTTAAGATGGATAACCAGAATTGGGAAATTATGCATTATAATGTTATAGCATTATACATATATGCAAAACTTCAAAAAGCATAATCACATTGTGCCTGCAATTAGTGTCTATACTGATGATATATGTAGGTATTTGTTTTTTTAACCCCTTAATGTGAAGGTATTAGTTATAGTTGTGTCGCAATGTTTTCAAAAATAGATTTTATTTGTTAGCATGTAACATGTTTAAAAACATATATTGTACTTTTGTGTGTTTGCGCTGAAAAGTTATGATAGGATGTTGAGGTTACTGTTTCTAACTATGTGTTTAATTTTACATTTGGGGTTCCATATATTGAAAATAAGTTCGTGAAACATTCTAAAACTATTTAGCACTGATAATATAAGTGTGGACAAAAAAAAAAAAAATTTAAGAAAAATTAAAAAAAAAAATTAATAATTTTTTTTTTTTTTTTTTTTTGTCCACACTTATATTATCAGTGCTAAATAGTTTTAGAATGTTTCACGAACTTATTTTCAATATATGGAACCCCAAATGTAAAATTAAACACAGAGGCCTAGATTTGGAGTTCGGCGGTAGATGGGTTGCTAACGCCACGCGTGTTTTATGTCTAACGCACGGCATTGTTTGACTCCGGTATTTAGAGTTCAAAACAGACCATCTAACGATGCTCCTAACTCGTGTATGTCACACGCGTAATACTGCCCGCGTAAGACAGTCTCCCATAGAGATCAATGGGAAAGGAAAAAAATAGCTTTTTTCACCTAACACTCGATCTCGCGAGAATACGCACAGCTCGGTCATATGACGCATACCACATCATGCACAACAATAACACGCCGCAAATGTCACAACAACAATCAATCAACAAAGCACACAAGCATTACACATTCACAAACGGGGGGATTTGAAATAAAATTTAATACGGGGAATACGCATATACTTTAAGATGCGGAAAATCGCAAAATAACAACAAGGAATAAAAAATATATACATACACTAGAAAAATAATCGCATTCAATATAACTATATATTAGGACAAACATACATATACAACACTTCACTAAGAACACACCATCGCAAATTCACATTTAAAAAGAATACTATTGGACAATGTTAGAGAAAACGACCACTATGACATCATCGCATTCTACACATTCCACAAATACTAACTCAAAATGAGCATGCGCAAATTCACACACCTAATACACATTGCACTAATATTAATTGCTAATAAAGCACACCTGAACAATAATTACAAGGGAAATTGGTACATCATTAAACATTTACACAGGGTATATAAGCACCACACAAGCAGGGCTTCTTTGACTGTGTTGCTGTTGGGTCTTTGGAGATTGGAGGTTTAATATTAGAGAGTTGGTGAATTATTGTGAGTGAGTTAGTGTTAGCGTGAGAGAGTCAGTTGTTAGTGTTATCGTGAGTGAGTTAGTGGGAGTTAGTGGGAGTGGGAGAGAGTCTGTTAGTGGGAGCGTGAGTGAGTTAGTGGGAGTTGTTAGTGAGAGTTGTTAGTGGGAGCGTAAGTTACTGGTAGTTAGTGAGAGTTAGTGGGAGTGTTTGTTAGTGAGAATTAATAGTAGTGTGTTAGTGAGAATTAGTAGTAGTGTGAGTTAGCGAGCGAGTGATTTTTCTGTACACTTAACACATTTACACGCAAACACATTCAATACATACATACACTTATCAATAACACTACATACACTCCATACCCCCTACCCCCTCATATTACACTCCATACCCCATTCCCTGTAGTCCCATTCCCTTTCATCCCATTTACTCTTATCCCATACCCCATACCCATCCCATACCCATCCCCTAGTTACATTTAGTTTACATATCCTCCTTTTAGTCTTCTTCTTTTGGTTTATTTAAATACTCCTTACCCTCTTTGTTTTTTACATCCCTCTCACACTTTCAGCACTTTTTTTGTCTTTTTAGTTCTTTATTTTGACCCCCTTTCATTTCATCACACTCACTTTTTGTTTGATTATTTGGGGTTTAGTTTAGGGAACAGATGGAGGCCAGGCAGGGGAGAGGTAGAGGGGGGAGGAGAGGGAGGGGGAGAGGAACAGAGCAGGAAGGGGGGCAGGAAGGGGGGCAGGAAGCGGGGGTGGAAGCGGTGGGTGGACCCAGCCACTTGGTTCAAGATGAACAAGTGGCTGGGCCCAGTGGCGGACAGAGTAGGGCTTCACAGTCCGGGAAACAGAGGGCATCGTCACAGGGGAAGGCCAAGGCGACTAGGGAGGTGAGGTTTTTGATGGAGGAGAAGGAGGCCCTCATAGAGGCCTATATGGCCAGGTATAGGAGGCTGCAGCACCAGAAGACTACCCCGACTGACAAGAGGAGGCTCTGGAATGAGATAAGAAATGCAGTCAATGCAGTGGGTGGCCGGAACAGAGATCTTGATTCGATAAAACATCGCTACCGGGACTGTAAGATGGATCTCAAGAAAAAGTTAAGTCTGGAGGCCCGACATGCTGCAGGAACCGGTGGCGGACCTGCCCTGGAAATAGAGTACTGCCGATGGGAGGAAATGTTGCGGCCCAGCATCTCCGAGGTGGAAATAGTCGGTATCAGAGGAATTTATACCGGGAACCTGCCACTCTCATCTGACGGTAAGCTCATTGAACAATAATTTCACATACGAATGTATTTCAAGGGACACTATACGCAAACATTTACTTTCATGATTGAGGTAGCGAATACAATTTGACAAAACATTCAAATGTACTTATATTACCTAATTTGAATAATTCTTGAGATATATTTTAATGAAGAAATAGCCATGCACACGGTGAAACAATCACAGGAGGCAGCTATATTCAGCTAACAATCAGCATCTTATAAGCATATTTAGATATGCTTTTCAGCAAAGAATATCCAGAGAATTAAGCTAATTAGATAAGAAAAGTACATTTGAAAGTTGATAATAAATGTATGCTTCTAAATCATGAAAGATAAAACATTGGGTTTCATGTCCCTTTAAGGATCAGATTAATGCTATAACGTTGTTTACACGCATTCAATTACTTTGCGGTTACATCAGTATCTAGGCTATAGGTTAGGTGTGCATTTAAACAGACTGAAAACAAACGCGAAAAAAATCAGATTGACCAGATATATCACAAACACGGTTTTGAAAAAGCGGAAATCGTATTGATTGTTTGTTAGATTTCAAAGTGGATTAATGAATCTGCATTTGAAATTGTATCGTAAGCTAAGTCATTTAAAGCTTGATTTGCAAATATGCTAATATATACATTTTTTTTTTCTTTTTTTTTTTTTAATATACAGAGTCTGGGGAGGAGGCAGCACAAGAAACACAGCCTCATCTATCTCCCCGGGATGAGAGTGGTGGGGAGGAATTTCCACTTCGGAGGGAAGAGGCCCCCCGTGATGAAGAGCGCATGGAAGCTGATGAAGAGGCCCCGGAAGCAGAGGAGGAGCATGCGGAACCAGAGGACCCTCAAGGACCCGCACCCCATGCGTACCCCGCCAAGCACAACAAGAGGAAATAGCGGAGGTGCGGGTTCTACTGGACTACATAGACCAGATGCGTAACTCCCGGATACAAAATATCGAAGGCCGCACTCGAATACTTGATGGACAAAATCAAATAATTGAAGGACAAAACCAAATAATAAACATACTCAATAGAATCGAACAAGGCCAAAACATAATCTTTCATCTGCACCAAGAGATGTTCAATTTTTTCCGGGAGGCGCATGCTGGTCTACCTCCTGGTCCGCCTCTTGCTGCTGGGCCTCCTGCTGCTGGGCCTCCTGCTGCTGGGCCTCTTGCTGCTGGGCCTCCTGCTGCTGGGCCTCCTCCTGCCGGCCCATCTCCTCCTGCCGGGCCATCTACTCCTGCCGGGCCATCTACTCCTGCCGGGCCATCTACTCCTCTTCAGCCATCTCATCCTCTTCAGCCATCTCCTCCTCTTCAGCCAGCTTCTCCTCTTCAGCCAGCTTCTCCTCCTCAGCCATCTTCTCCTCCTCAGCCATCTTCTCCTCCGCACCTTGGTCGTCCCAGTACTCTTCCTTCCACTCTTCCCACAACCTCTCCAAGGAGAACTCTTCGGAGTCGGCAGTTGCCCCTCCCAGAGCCTCAGCCCCGTGGGAAGAGGGGAAGGAAGAGGAAGTAAGTATTTATTTTCATCTTTAATTTTTTTTTTATTTAATGTGTAATGGATAGGTATGTGATGATGTGGTTTTCATACACTTGTGGACCACACTCTGTATATAATCTACTTCTATGGGACCGGGTCCATGGAGGAAGATTGTTTGCAGAGTATGGGTTATAAGTGTGTGAAAACCACATCATCACATACCTATCCTTGTTCATGATATTGATTGGTTTCTGTGATGTGATGTCCAAACTGTTTCCCGAATCGCAAACAAAATTACCATTACAATTATCCATGATGGCATATTACTGTTTGAATGCCAATAACACAGCTTAAAGGGACAGTCAGAAAATTATTGATTACAAAGAAAACACTGTATTACGCATTATCAAGTTGGAAACAACAAAACATGGAGAAATACGTGTGACTTATGTGCTTAACCTTGTATCTATGCCTAGGAAAAATGACCACTTATTTGTTGTTCATAACAACCTTTTAGATATCAATGATCAATACATGGTAAATAATAGGCTGTATGAGCACAAGGTTTTACATATACAAATGCTATCCAAATGCCCTCTAGTGGTCAAATTGTATAATGATTACATGCACTCTTCAAGCTCCAAGAAATGAGCACACGAACCTCATAGGTTTAGCTAGCAAATTTAAATAAACAAAGACAAATGATTAATTGGTGAGAAACCTTTGATATCATTGATATTACAATATTGACTTTTATAATAATGCAAAACATTATTTGTTTTCTAAACTGTCCCTTTAACAAAATTACATATGCTAACACATATTTGAAGCTTTTTGGTATATCTACATGTACTTGGTCAAAAATTAAATATTGAAATCAGATTTATATTGACGTGTTAAATAAAGTATATTTTCTTAAAGAGACATTATTGTGTTAATTTTTTTTAAGAAAGACATTTGTTTGAACAATGAATATGGTTTAAAGTCCTTTTAGGAGTGGGGGGTGAAAATATGCTAACAATAATATATTTGAAGATTAAACAATGTTGAACTCATACATGATACAAAAATCAACATTTGCATTAAAGGGACAGTATACTATATTTTTAACAGAACTGTATGTAATAGACACTACTACAAACAACAAGATTAACATATACTGATATCAATATTACAAAGCTTCAAACACTTTCAAAGAAAATCGGGTTATCTCTATTGAAAATATAGATGAACCCCCATTACAACCGTAAAACAAGACAATACACCATCATTAACATATGAAAAGACCCTTTACACAAATAGGAGAAAGCTGGAGATGGTACTCACATGAAACTTAGAGGCTTGGCGAGGAGTCTGATAATTAATTACATTTTCTTTGAACAGAAGCAAAATGAAACGTGTATTTGTTAAACAATGGACTATCTAACTAGAGACAAAATAATTTTTTTTTATTTATAATGTGAGTGTCTAATGAACCTTTAATAAAATTTACAACGAAATTACATTTAGAAGAAGTCGGCATCATATATTTAGCATATGATAAAGCTAAATGCATATTGATTACTTTATTCTAACACAATAGCGCATATTTATTAATTAGATATCTTTAACATGAAAAACAACAGTCATTTTTCTGAAAAAGGAACATATTGTTGACAAACATATTAAACAACAAGGACTATAGAGATTTGCACTTGCCTCGAAATATCATATGCATGAAAACATTTTGCTTTCGTTCGTTTATTCAACCAGACATCCATCAAAAGAGAATGTGGTGGTCTTGATCAGCTACGGGTCAACAATGTAACATGATGCAAATAATACATATTCTCAAGGTTTTTAAAATTGGCTGCAGTCACAAACGTGTTTAACGTGCACAAACAAATATTGCGGGCCTACGTAATCCAATCATACATTTTTTTACCTTTGCATGTGACGTCTTAACATGGCGCTTCCTTGATCACGTAAGAACGCCATCCAATAAAAGGCACATTCTTGATCACGTAAGAACGCCAAAAAAAAGGCGCATCCTTGATCGCGTAAAAACGCCATCCAATAAAAGGAACATTCTTGATCACGTAAGAACGCCCAAAAAAAAAGGCGCATCCTTGATCGCGTAAAAACGCCATCCAATAAAAGGAACATTCTTGATCACGTAAGAACGCCCCAAAAAAAGGCGCATCCTTGATCGCGTAAAAACGCCATCCAATAAAAGGAACATTCTTGATCACGTAAGAACGTCAGTCAATACAAGGAATCATTGGACAGCCTGGCAGGTGACGTTTTGAGCAACATGGCGCATCCGAGATAGCTGAAAAACCGCAGCCAATACAAGGACTCAGTTGACAGCTTGGCATATCACTAAAAAACGTATTTATATTTTCGGAACTAGTATGTGTCTAGATTGCTATCTAGGAATGTCACCAAATCATGAATCATCTTTTCGGACTTGACTGTCCCTTGAACTATAGCTATGGTGTATATCTTTAACATTTAAAAGATACACATGAGAAATACATATGCCATTGATGTTTTAAGATATGTTTTGATTGTTTTGGAATAACAATAATGATACATGGATTGATTAAACGTGTCATTTATTCAAGTTTAAATATGGTCAGCCTACCTATCCATATATGGGAGGAGAAGTATTTTGTTAACATATTTTTAAACAAATATTCATCATCTAAAATATTTGCATTACACACAGAGATTTATTTGGTTACACTTTTAAAATAAGATAGAATAGAAAATGAAATACATGTGCTGTCAACATTACAATAAGATTGTTTATTAATAAGATTATATGTCCTTGTTCATGTAAAAAGGACAAAAACGCTTTAGAAATGGAAATACATTCATTAACAATTGTGCTCACCATCCCTTAAAGGGACATTATTTTGTTTTTAAAAAGCGGATACACATAGACAATACTATTTCAATAAAATGAACCCTTTACAGGGATTATATCATTGTATCAATCCTCAGATCATTTGTTAAAGGTGCATCAATTCATGCAGAGTTTCTAAATACACACATGGATGTGAAAATTGAAATATACATATATACACAAATAACAATCTATATGTACATATATAAAACAATTACTATGCTAATCATAATCATGCAATGATAAAGCTAAGAGAAAAATATATAAAGACAAATAATAAGATTACATTGGAGATGTTAATCTTAAAGTCATTTACAATTGTCTTACATATATGATTTTTAATATAAAAATATTTTTGGTAGGTCCCTTTAAGGATCAACAAGATAAACTAGAGCTTTAAAAAAATAACATGAAGAATGAGGACAAAGAATCGTGCAATTACATGTCTTTTATTAGTATGTAAGAAAACATCAACAACGTTTAGAAATAATCTTGTAAAAATAAGGAATATTTGAGCCATATGACAAGGTAACAGAGTGCATCACAGTCCATGAAGAGAGTTGCCAAGGGCCACCATAGCCCCATTGGAGACATATGACAAGGTAACACAGTGCATCACAGTCCATGAAGAGAGTTGCCAAGGGCCACCATAGCCCCATTGGAGACATATGACAAGGTAAAAGAGTGCATCACAGTCCATGAAGAGAGTTGCCAAGGGCCACCATAGCCCTATTGGAGACATATGACAAGGTAACACAGTGCATCACAGTCCATGAAGAGAGTTGCCAAGGGCCACCATAGCCCCATTGGAGACATATGACAAGGTAACACAGTGCATCACAGTCCATGAAGAGAGTTGCCAAGGGCCACCATAGCCCCATTGGAGACATATGACAAGGTAAATGAGTGCATCACAGTCCATGAAGAGAGTTGCCAAGGGCCACCATAGCCCCATTGGAGACATATGACAAGGTAACACAGTGCATCACAGTCCATGAAGAGAGTTGCCAAGGGCCACCATAGCCCCATTGGAGACATATGACAAGGTAAAAGAGTGCATCACAGTCCATGAAGAGAGTTGCCAAGGGCCACCATAGCCCCATTGGAGACATATGACAAGGTAACACAGTGCATCACAGTCCATGAACAGAGTTGCCAAGGGCCACCATAGCCCCATTGGAGACATATGACAAGGTAAAAGAGTGCATCACAGTCCATGAAGAGAGTTGCCAAGGGCCACCATAGCCCCATTGGAGACATATGACAAGGTAAAAGAGTGCATCACAGTCCATGAAGAGAGTTGCCAAGGGCCACCATAGCCCCATTGGAGACATATGACAAGGTAACACAGTGCATCACAGTCCATGAAGAGAGTTGCCAAGGGCCACCATAGCCCCATTGGAGACATATGACAAGGTAACACAGTGCATCACAGTCCATGAAGAGAGTTGCCAAGGGCCACCATAGCCCCATTGGAGACATATGACAAGGTAACACAGTGCATCACAGTCCATGAAGAGAGTTGCCAAGGGCCACCATAGCCCCATTGGAGACATATGACAAGGTAAAAGAGTGCAACAGGCACAACAATAAACTTTTAAAAAGGCCAAATGGCAACAATAAAAAAAAACATCAACATGTGGACGGAGGATTCTTATCTGCCACCTTGGAGCATCTCCAGATCCTCCACTTACTGGTCATCCTCTTCATCGTCCTGTGCATGTCCAGCTCCAGATTCGGGCCTTGAACTTAATCGCATAATTGCATGCAGAGTCAAGTCCTGAACCCGGAGCTGGGCCTGCATGGTGTCGTTCATCCCTCTCAGGACAGCTGCATTCCTCAACACGGCCTGCTCTACTCTTGCTATCCCTTCTAGCATGAGCCATGCTGAGTCACAGCCTAAAATAAAGAATAAATTAAATATTAAGGATAATTACACAACAGACGAAAAAAATAGAAAAGATACATTGTCATCATAAAGACAAATCATTCTTTACATCAATTAGTTTAAATTTATTCTTTACACATGAATTATGTTATTCAGACAGACCGAAATCATTAAAGGGACAGTTTACTCAAACATGTTGTCCCCTTTAATTGGTTTTAGATGATCCACTTATACAGCTTGAGTGTATAAAATCTTGTTAAAGGATTTACATTGTACTTACATTAGCAATTTAAATATTTTAATTATACTGTGGTAGGCACACCTATCCTTAAACATTTTGGCATTGAGGACAAGCTGTGTAAACATAGCAACCTGAAGAAATTACATTCCCACTGGGTTAGACAAGAGATAATGTATAAACATTTGTACATTAATTGTTGGATCCAAGTAGTGGTGATTGGTATATGTAGTGATATCCAATTAAAGGGACACTGAACCTAAATATTTAATTGACTGATTCAGATAGAGCATGACATTACAAATATTTAAAAATTACACATATTCTTTAAATGTTTGAATTCTATAGGTAGATTTTGAATGCAAGAATGTCGGTTTTTAGGTCAGGCCATATTTGTTTATCAACTTTGTTTGTCCCTGCTGGTTGATGGATACATTCATCCAACAATAAAGAAATGATGTCCACAATTATTTTATTTTTTAAAATAATTATAGGCATTTCTTTGTTTCAATAAAGATATCAAGAGAATGAAGAATAATTCATAAGAGTAGTAAATTATAAATTTGATTTACATTGCATGCTCTATTTGAATCACAATAGAAAATATTTTCCTTCAGTGTACCTTTAAGTATCTTATAATGTTGATTTTGAATGATACTTACAGCTGTGCCTGGGAAGGACAATCTGACACCCAGGACAATGAAGGTTGAGACAGGGGGGAGGGATGGGATTGGGTTGGGGAGGGATGGGATTGGCTTGGGGAGGGATGGGATTGGCTTGGGGAGGGATGAGCTGATGCTCCGGGGTAGGCCGTACAGCTGGGGAGTGGGGAGTTGGGGTCTGGGCAGCTGTACGGGCCATAATACGGGGAGAGCGGCGAAGGGGGTTGTATGGGCGTTTTTTGGGAGGGGCAGGAAATGATAAATGGGAAGGGCCGGCAGGGGTCTGGGCATGGGCAGTGGTCTGGGCTAGGGCAGGGGTCTGGGTCTGGGCAGGGGTCTGGGTCTGGGCAGGGGTCTGGGCATGGGCAGGGGTCTGGGCAGGGGTCTGGGCATGGGGAGGGGTCTGTGACTGGTCAGGGGATTGGGCAGGGGCGGAAACCAGATGACCAGAAGTGGTGGATCCATCTGAAAATTTAATAAATATATATTAACATCTCATACATCATGAAATCAAATCAACACATTTCAAATTGATTATGTTCTCAATATACTTAGAAGTGTGTTTGAATTTGTAAACAATTATGAAATGAGGATATGGTATGCATATAGGCACTCAGATGAATATCAATTACTGTCTGTACAATTATAACATTATTATTGTGTTTTGGCCTGGAATATGCATGTGACATAATGATGGCATAAATTATACATTTTTTAAAAATAAAAAAATTTCATGCTGCCTGATATAGAAAGGGGGCAGTAGTGTATTTGAACAGACAAATAATATTCCTTTTTAAAGTGCAAAAGCTGTAGACTTTGAATGTCTTCAATGAAATGATTTCAAATAAAGCAACATGTTGGAAACATGATAGATATATTTCACATACCATTAGACTCCAAGGCAGCCTCTTCCTCCTCCGTCACATATGTTAAATCAATCTCTGTAAAACATAACATGTTGTGTACACGTTAAGAACAGATATTATAACATATGTTACTGTTGTTCAAAGACACACATCAATGTTGCATTAAAGATATACACACCCAAAGTTATGATTTACATCATTTTGATGGAGCATACAAATTACATTAGATTTGTTATTCTCAATGATTCATATTTTCGATGTATTGTTTGTATTAATTTACAAATCATAAAAGCATAGTACATAGAACATTTAAGATTTCTCATGTGTGTATCACTTGAAAAAAAAAGAACATGGAAACAAACATATGCTATACATCTTCTGAATAACAAATGTGTAGACTAATAAAGTTTTAATTATTAATCTTTCAATATTAAAAGAAAATTAATATATAATCAGAAGAGAAAATTATATGTTTGTTTCAAATGTTATGCTTCATCAGAATCATGCTCATAATATTGATTACCAATACACATTCAATGACATATAAATGAGTCAATGGACTTACCAGGAGACCGCAAAGGCGGCTCTATGTCACTGCTGGATTCCTGTGGGCTCACCACACCAACTCTCTCTATGAATGATATAGATATATATTAGGAAACACATTTGGGATATCACTAAATCACATCTGTATCGAATTTTAAGATTAATCAACTTGAAAATGTGAAGAATAGAGCAGTCATTAAACCAGAAAATGCTTGATTGAATCAAGGGGATTCTGTTAAAAATGATGTATTGAACATATGTTTAATTTCAGACTATAATAGACATCAAACTCATCTCATACGATGCTATTGCATATCTAAATATACCCATTGATCAATGTTCTTAAAAGAATACACACAAACCACATTTTGAAGAGCAGCTGTTGACAAATCTAAACAAACACATGTGGCACATCGAGCCATTTGTGCAATGTACAGTAATCTTGTTTAGGACACAACACATATTTATCAAAATACAAAACCAAATTGATTAGTACAAATATGTAATCATGGTGCTGTTAGAGTATGCTGATATCTATAAAGTAACTCCAACAGTGAATATGTGAATTATATATCAATATTGTTTAATCCAAAGAATGTAAAGATGAATGAATCTATTGTTTATTAAAGGGACACTGACATGATTAATTTAAATCATTGATTTCTCTGTTCAAACTGTTCAAAATGATTTAACATTGACTCCTATTATAATTTTAATGTTGCTACATTTTAATCTTAAAGGCAGATAAGCAATATTGTATTCAATAAATATTGTTTGTTGAAGGTATCCACCAATCATCAATAAAAACCCAGGTTGTTCAACCAAAATTGAGATGCAGATAAACGTACATTCTTGATTTTAAAATACATTTAGCAATAGAATATTTCACATATGATGATAGTATTATATTTAAATGTTTATTAATATTGCATACTCTATCTGAATGACAACATTAATAATAGTTGATCAGTATCCCTTTAATATAAAATTATATTGATTTGACAATGTTGGTGTTAATGAATTCTCTACTCCATATGTTGATGTAATCAATGGGATTGAGCATGCAATTCAAATCTAATATGTTATTTAAGGATATCCGAAGAATTATTTAATTTTCATCTATTAAAGGGACATTACATATAAATATTGAACAATGTGGATTTAGTATGTAATGTTTTGTCCATGTTTCTAAGACAAATGTCAATTAAAATGAGATATACCATACTGTGACAAGCCCTGCCTTAAGGATCCAGCAGCAACATCCATATCTGTAATATATTAAATGAGGATTGCATATCATTAATACAAATCATGCCATGTTTAAAATCTTTACATTATTAGCAAATCAATTTTAAACTATTAATCCTTTGGTAGTCCCATGAGTTAATTGTTTCCTCAATTCAATTCATGATAAATATATCCTGTACTGTTATTTTCAATCAGTTGTGTTGTTTACTGTAGCTTTAATTATTTTTTGGTGTTATTTCATTCTCATCAATTGATTTGCATATGTTATAATTTATTTGGATTATTCTTTTTTTATTATGTATAATATTGAAAATAAGAATACTGTATTCTTCACATATATAATAATTCACATTTCATTTTGACCAACATGTATAAAGCAATGCCACTTACAGCAAAGCCATGTTAACGTGTATGCGCAATTCCATTTTCGCGATCATTGCGCAATGATTCAAATCGGAATTACGCATCCGTCATTTGACCAACATGTATAAAGCAATGCCACTTACAGCAAAGCCATGTTAACGTGTATGCGCAATTCCATTTTCGAGATCATTGCGCAATGATTCAAATCGGAATTACGCATCCGTCATTTGACCAACATGTATAAAGCAATGCCACTTCCAGCAAAGCCATGTTAACGTGTATGCGCAATTCCATTTTCGCGATCATTGCGCAATGATTCAAATCGGAATTAAGCATCCGTCATTTGACCAACATGTATAAAGCAATGCCACTTTCAGCAAAGACATGTTAACGTGTATGCGCAATTCCATTCTCGCGATCATTGCGCAATGATTCAAATCGGAATTACGCATCCGTCATTTGACCAACATGTATAAAGCAATGCCACTTACAGCAAAGCCATGTTAACGTGTATGCGCAATTCCATTTTCGCTCTGTGACGCATATTCTGTAGAGCGCAAGACACATCATTCCTATTTCATGTGTCACTAATCTAAAATCAGATATCTAAACATCATATGTAGTGTATGTTGTGAGATCTGTATAGGTTTAGTATCTGACTATATACACATTTATTGCTTAAAAAAAAAAAAAATAAGATATTATATGAAGTTGGATAATTACCTGGTTCAGATTCTCCATCTCCTCCCAGGCCACCGGACGGAGAAGCAGCTGCCCTGGCCCCCTCGTCAGGACTTTCAGATCCCGCAGCTGGGAGGGAAGAAGAGGAGGCCGAGGATGGCGAGGATCTGAATCTTTTGGGGACCCGGAGATTGAGGAGCTTGCATAAAGTCACCTCATAAGGGAGTAGGTACAGTTTCCACGGGGCCTCTCTTTTGCCACCTCTTTTACGGGCTTGTACCCAGTCCCTTATGAGGTTGACTTTTTTGGTTAACCGCAACCTCATATCTCCGAATCTCCTCATGATCTGATCCTGGGTCCTCTGGACGTCACACACCAATCTAACCGCATTGGTGATAGACTCCCAGAGGGCCTTCTTAACAGGCGCATCTGTCAACCTCCTCTTGTTCCCAAACAGCTGGGGATAAAAGTCCTTGACGGCGTGGACCAGTGCAGCGCTCTCCTCCTTGGTGAACCTGGGAGCTGACATGCCTGCTGGGTTGTCGATTTTTTGAGAAAACAAAAACAGATATACTGCCTGCAGGCATTAGAGAACTGACAAAGATGGCAACGTGTAATGGACTTTTATATGGTGAAGTAAACATGAGATGCACCATGGGACAAGTTATCTGTACATCTGATTGGATAAAAGTTTGAAATATTGTTAGAATGTCTGTGAGACCATCCTGACTCAAGTTGTGTTTGTGTGATGAACTCTGATTGGCCGTTCCTTAATGTTTCATATCTTAGTAACTTCCTTACACATACCTCATGGTGGTGCTGTAACTTCATTTTTCATGTAGACTTATTTGTAACTCATGGGCCTGTCATGCGGATATGTGTGACGCAGATTTAATATCCGTGATCCGTTAACTATTAATGATTAAATTTTATTTGACATCTAATACTGTCACATTATTAATGTTGTAGACATTTCTCGGTTTAATAACGGTCTGTTTCTTTAATACAAATACACATTTAATATTGTATGTCTTTATTGTTCATAAAATCCATTTATTGACTTATTGTGAAGTATTGATATTGCTCTATTAAATGTATTTCATAATGCACATTGATTGTGTGCTATTGCGTGACATTAGACTCTAATGTTTAAAGATGCTAATCTGGTGTTTCAAGATGCGTTTCCCACGCAATATTTCTGAATGTTCAAATTCAGGTTATAAGGTCATTCACTTGGATAATCTGTTTATAAATGTTAAACTACAGGTTTGTTTGTTATTAGTAAATAAACCTCGAGCTTGTATTTGTCTGAAGTGCTCATATATGTTATTGTGCAATGGCGTCTTTATTTTTAAATAGACATTACAAACAAACAATTGTATCAAATGATCTGTAGAGATAGAAGATTGTTTAGACTTTAAAATGTAAATCAATGTATCTTAGTATTTAGATATCCTCAACAGAAGAAATTTAAATGCACATGGTTGAGACAATCACATAAGGCATCTATGTGCATCCACCAATCTTCATCTACTGAGCCTATCTCGATATGCTTTTCAAGCAAAGTATGTCAAGATAGGAAGAGAAGTAAATACACTCTTTAAATCTCTTAAAGGGACACTGTCCAAACAAATTTAGCGTTGGTGATTCAGATTGAGCATGAAATGTTAATCAACGTTATAATTTAATCCGATTCTCAAATGTTAACAATTATCTTGTTATCTTTCTTTGCAAATCAATAATGATATTTGAGATTAAGGACAATTTTTTTTCAAAAACCTGGGTTGTCCTTGATGATTGTTGGATAAATTAATCCACCACAAAAAACCAAGTTCAGTCCAGAGTACTGAAGCTAATAAATTATCTATTTAATGCCTTATTTTTAAATTAATGATAGCAACATCACAAGGAGCATTCATAATATGAGACAATTTTTAAATTTGCTTAAAATAGAATACTCATTCAGAATGTATAAATCATAAATTTTTTAACTGTCTCCCTTTAAGTATATTTTTAGTTCATGTCCCTTTAAATAAACATTTCACAATAATGCTTGAAATATCAGAAACCTAGGCACCTTCATTTGATAAATTAGTATAACATATGAGTCAATAAAATTTAGATTAACTTCTGGATTGTTTTACACACTGACTGAAATATATATTGTAAAGGAGGTATTTCGGAGTCTTCAGCTTAGAGGGACATTAAGCTATATGTTATGTATGCATTTTGGATAAGATTATAATATTTGAACAACTTAATATGTTTTGGTGTTCAGTCATTACATTGTAATTATATTTTTTTTTTTATGAAATACATATCTACATAGGCTATTTTGATGCTGATTGTTGGTTGCACATAGATACCTTATGTAATTGACTAAGATCTGATTTTTTTTTTTACAAAGTATATTTAAAGACTGAATGTAATTCTATAGTACTTTCTAAATATGTTTAAATTATTTTATGAATAATTTAAAAATCAATACACAATATACTTTGTGAATGTCCCTTTAAGGACCAAAACATTTGTAATGTTGATTTAACATTGTCAAAATAAACTAAAGGGGAATGAAAATTATATATAGATATGTGATGTCTAACCCAAGAGGTAAGATTTTAAAAACTACATAATATTATTAACTATAGTTAAATGACTCCACTAGAAAATCAAATCGATTAACCTGCCATCCAATAACTAGCTTGTGAAAAATATAAAGTTAAATGACCTACCATTTATAAATGTAAAATTTTAAAAAATTTTGCAAATAATGTTTTGAGATACCTAAGGAAGATACAAGATCTTATAAAATTAATTTTACATTCAACAACACTGTCACTTTAATGTAATTGAACCACTTCCCCTTCTTAAAAGTGAAAAAAATTAATTTTTGTGAAATTGACTACATATCCGAAATTATTTTAACATCTAATAATTTCAAAATAAAAGCATCGATGGATCTCACTCCCCAATGAATGTTAAAAAAGATAGTTTAATGTAATATTCTCTGAATCAGTGGATTTTCAACAATTAAAGCATTATTTGATCTTATGCATGTGCTTGTCAAATAGACAACTACCAGTCATGGGAGTCAAATTGATTTTTATTGACAGATTATTTGGATATTTATTATAATCTGTTCCAAATAGTGTATTTAATACTAAACTTTATATTATTACCATTTTAAAATTTAATAGTTTCTGAACCAAAAATAAAAATATATTCCTGGAAGTCATCAGATGCCAATCTGAAATGTAAAAAATGTTTTGACAAAAGTTAATACACACGTAGTCAAAGAATCATAAAATACATTTACAATCATCTTGTGTCTATGCTCTAACTTTGTTCAACATTTTTTAAAGATATTTATTAATTATATTTTCAAAAAATATATATGATTTTCGAATTATACATAAAAATGTATATCAAATTTCTATAATATATATGTTGAACATAAATGTAATATATTCATGTCCATTCAAATACCTCTATATCAACTATAATATGTATTCCTTTTTATGATTGTGATCGTTAAATATCTAATGATGAAATATGTATGACTAATTTATGTAAGCTACCAATAATCAACATTCTTCCTGTGATTATTAACTAGCATGCATTGGTACACCAACCTGGATAATGCATGGTCTTTGAAAGTCAATTCAGGGCTAAACAGTTGATCTTCAATAGGTGTCTTATTCATCATTTCAAAAATAGAGGACTGAAATCCCATCTAAAAATTAGAAATTCATCTAAGTGTCTGATTGTGATCCCTAAATATCTAATTAAGAACTAAATATGACTAATGTATGTAAGCTACTAATATTCAACATTCTTCCTGTGATTCTTAACTAACATGCATTGGTACACCAACCTGGATAATGCATGGTCTTTGAAAGTCAATTCAGGGCTAAACAGTTGATCTTCAATAGGTGTCTTATTCATCATTTCAAAAATAGAGGACTGTGAAATACCATCTAAAAATTAGAAAATCATCTAAGTGTCTCCAATAGGATGCCTCAACAGCCTTATTCTATTAAATAGTTGGCACTTACCATGTGAACATGTCATTGTATGCTTTTCAAGGTCAGCAGATTTGAAAGATAATGCCAGACATGATCCCATTGGTATACTTCAATTTCAATCTTGGCTTTTTCCACTGTCAGTCTGGGCAATCTTCACTGTCAGGCTTCTAATTCTTCCCTTTCAGTCTTTAGATTAAGTCAGCTCCCTAATGGCATAAAAGGTTTATTCAAAATTACTACAAGTGTGTGAATCATTTCTGTAGCCCTCTCTGTCACTAGCTTACTGTGTAGCATCTTGTGTTATGTTCTATCAAGTGTGAAGATGAGTCATATTGAGCAGAACAAACCTCTAATGTGTGACATTGAACCATAGTCATGATAGAGGATAGTTATGCTAGAGGATCCCTTTCTGAGTATTTACATTTTAAGTAATGTGTAAACTAAATACTAGTTTATAAAATGTATGCCATATGATGTATTTGTGTACAATTCATGCCAGCAAAAGTCCAGACATTTATACTTACCAGCTGATGTCCTCTTTAAAAACCAGGTGGCAAAGACTCGCTACAGGACCCAATGGCCAGAGCATCACCTATATTAATAAATGAAACACATTTTTAGCATTTGATGAACAATCCTAACATGTTTGCACAATTCTCTACTTGTCATTTCCCTACAGTTCACATCTATTGTTACTACTCCAGTCTAACTTCTATTCTTTACCGTCTAAAGTTGCGGTTGATGATGTCTGCTCTGACATTGAGGCCCTCATCCCGGAATGGCCCCTCTAGAACAGGATCATCCTCCTCATCTCTGAGGAGGTTTCTGTCCGGCCGGACGGCCTGCAGCATCCCAGCCCGCTGTGCAATATTATGCAGGACGCTACAGGCTACAACGATCTTAGCCACCTTCTTTGGGTTGTACTGGAGGGCTCCTCCCGACCTGTCCAGGCACCTGAACCTCATCTTCAGGAGGCCGAACATCCGTTCAACCACTGCCCTGGTTCTCTTATGAGCCCTATTGTAGCGCTCCTCAGACACATCAGTCGGGTTACGCAAGGGGGTAATGAGCCAAGGCCGGCTCATGTACCCAGAATCACCTATAAATTATGAACAGAACATAATTCCAAACAAATCCTCAAAATAGTATTTGTAGTACAATAAAAATTTTGGTACACGATAATCCATTAACAAATGTTTATTTTAACTTAAAAATATCTAGTTCAATATTATTCTCTATCTTCCCATTTCAGCGAAGACATGCTACATATGCGTATTTCTCCTAAATCAAGCCTTGTGTAAAATGCTAACTACATGGTTACATTACATTCTCTGAGCATTTAAGGTAAGACATGCTACATATCTGCATTGAACTAAAAGACATTTGCGGAAAGAGACAATGACATGGTTAAATTGCATTAGCTAATATCTTCCCATTTCAGCTAAGACATGCTACATATGCGTATTTCTCCTAAATCAAACCTTGTGTAAAATGATAACTACATGGTTACATTACATTCTCTATTTGAGCATTTAAGGTAAGACATGCTACATATCTGCATTGAACTAAAAGACATTTGCGGAAAGAGACAATGACATGGTTAAATTGCATTAGCTAATATCTTCCCATTTCAGCTAAGACATGCTACATATGCGTATTTCTCCTAAATCAAGCCTTGTGTAAAATGCTAACTACATGGTTACATTACATTCTCTATCTGAGCATTTAAGGTAAGACATGCTACATATCTGCATTGAACTAAAAGACATTTGCGGAAAGAGACAATGACATGGTTAAATTGCATTAGCTAATATCTTCCCATTTCAGCTAAGACATGCTACATATGCGTATTTCTCCTAAATCAAGCCTTGTGTAAAATGCTAACTACATGGTTACATTACATTCTCTATCTGAGCATTTAAGGTAAGACATGCTACATATCTGCATTGAACTAAAAGACATTTGCGGAAAGAGACAATGACATGGTTAAATTGTATTAGCTAATATCTTCCCATTTCAGCTAAGACATGCTACATATGCGTATTTCTCCTAAATCAAGCCTTGTGTAAAATGATAACTACATGGTTACATTACATTCTCTGAGCATTTAAGGTAAGACATGCTACATATCTGCATTGAACTAAAAGTAGACATTAGCGGGGGGAAAATATATGGTTAAATTGCATCCTATAGCTGAACATTACGCTAACATTTTTAAACTACAGTGGCAATTGTCACAATAATTAACCATGTTGTGCACAAATACTCACCAACGAGATAACCAGGGGGCATTTGTCTTTCCTCAAACTGTCTCCACAGGGACGACAGAGAGAGGATGCGGGCATCATGACAAGCCCCTCCAAAATTCGCACACACATGCATAATCCTCATCTGTGCATCACAAACATACTGCACGTTAAGGCTATGAAAATGTTTGCGATTTCTGAAGGGCGAGTCATCAATTGGAGCACGCAGCGCAATGTGAGTACAATCTATGGCTCCCAAGACATTGGGCATTTGAGCAATATCAAAGAATTCCCGCTTCAGGCGCCTCCAATCACCATCATTCTGTGGGAATCCTATGTATTGCTTACTGATACGTACCATGGCGTCCAGAAAGTTATCAAACACCACAGAGGATGTACCTTGAGCCAGGCCATACATGTACAGTTCTCCGGATTGAAAACTCCCGGAGGCCAGGATGTATAGACAGCTTAGCATCCTACTCATGGCGGGAACAGCAGTCCTTATTCTTATACGTGGCTCCAAATGAGGTTTAAGAAGATCGTAAAGGCCAATGAGCTGTTCGCGATCAAGCCGATACTTCAAAGTCACTCATGTTTTCCAAGGTGGGTCTCACCCTGTAGACATGAGGACCTCGAACCAGATGACCCCTTCGTCTCAGTCTGAGCCGCCGAGGCTGCCTGATTCGACCAACAGCTAGTTCGCCAATAGCAGCACCAGCAGCGTCTACCATGTCATCGTCATCCATCTTTCAAAACAGCGTAACAAGGTAAGCACTTGATCTGATGTGGATCACAAGTGATGCATTGGCCATGTTGTTTGGGGGATTTATAGTACAATTAGTCCAATGGTAGTGAGTTTGTAATGATTGCTAATTGTATTCACTTGTTTGTATGTGAGCGGCGCGAATGCTTTCACAGTGGGCATTTATTTGTTGTTTGCTGAAATGTTAGTTTCAAACAATGATTCTCAATGTGAAAGTGTCAAATATCACACATACAGTGCATGTTTGTAATGTTTGTTCATATGCGTAATCAATATTTCTTAAACGCGATCTTATAGTAACAAGCACACGTCCAGGCTAACATGAATGAAAGTGCATAGTTGTGTATAATGTGCATCGAATGTGATCGATCAATGTTGCTGCAATATTGTTTGTAAACTATAAAGTAACAGCTGCCATCTGTAATATTGTATACATAAGTGATTGCCGAGCTGTCAATATTGTATGCGTCCCTTTAAAATTGCACTAATGCTGAATAACTTCCGGCTGTCATCTGTAGTATTGTATATATAAGTGATTTCCGAGCTGTCAATATTGTACGCATCCCTTTAAAATCGCAATAATAATTCCGAACTTCCCGTCTGCCATCTGTAGTATTGTATATATAAGTGATTGCCGAGCTGTCAATATTGTATGCGTCCCTTTAAAATCGCAATAATAATTCCGAACTTCCCGTCTGCCATCTGTAGTATTGTATATATAAGTGATTGCCGAGATGTCAATATTGTATGCGTCCCTTTAAAATCGCAATAATAATTCCGAATTTCCCGTCTGCCATCTGTAGTATTGTATATATAAGTGATTTCCGAGCTGTCAATATTGTATGCGTCCCTTTCAAATCGCATTAATACTGAATAACTTCCGGCTGCCATCTGTAGTATTGTATATATAAGTGATTGCCGAGATATCAATATTGTATGCGTCCCTTTCAAATGGCACTAATACTGAAGAACTTCCGTCTGTCATCTGTAGTATTGTATATATAAGTGATTGCCGAGATGTCAATATTGTATGCGTCCCATTAAAATGGCACTAATACTGAATAACTTCCGGCTGTCATCTGTAGTATTGTATATATAAGTGATTGCCGAGCTGTAAATATTGTATGCGTCCCTTTCAAATCGCACTAATACTGAATAACTTCCGGCTGTCATCTGTAGTATTGTGTATATATAAGTGATTGCCGAGATGTCAATATTGTATGCGTCCCATTCAAATGGCACTAATACTGAAGAACTTCCGGCTGTCATCTGTAGTATTATATATATATATATAAGTGATTTGCGATCTGACAATATTTATTAATTGTCCCATTGAAATTGCATAATAATGCTGTTCCAAACTGTTGTTTACGTATATGTTGTATTGTAGTATTGAGTGTTAAAGTTCCGAAAGGGGCGGTACAGTGGTGAATCTGTGATGTGTATGGTTGAATCTTCTAATGACGTCATGATATTATTACCCTGCCTATGTAGTTCATAAATCCTCATTGTGTTGTTGTATTTGACTACATTGTTATTGTGTGCTGAATAAAATCTAAATGTGTGCTTTGTGGTTGCGTGATGGGTGATGCATGTTATGTACATGTACGTATATATTGTGATTGTGTCCCACATATGCTGACTTCTATATAGCGGTCTGGCATTGTTGTTCCTTCCCATAAAGTGACATCTGTAATCTGGTGTACTGATGTTCTTGTTGTACGTAATTCCTAATGGTTTCTGGTGATGGAATCATGATGTTAAAAGTACAGTAAAATCCATATGTTGTGTTTTGTGATTCCTCTAGAGAATGTAATGTGTTTGTCCCCCATCATTTGAATGCACATGTATGAGTGAATGTTAAAAGTAATGTATGTGCATCCATGAGTGATCATGTGTTAAGCCTATGTAGATATGCTGTTGCTGCAAGCATATGAGTTGAATAACTGAAATGCAATAATAAAGGTAAATGAGAATTGTTTCCCATTGTGTAGTGTTTGTGAATCCTGAAAAGTTGACATTATTTTTGTGTCCGTTTAAATGTAATATTTTTAAACCTAAAATGTTGTTACTAGTGATGTTGAATTGTAGTTGATGTAATATAAAAGTCTGAAAGAATGTAATGGTGTTGTGAATATTCAAACAGTAAAATCCATAAATCCACCATAGGGAAATAGTCATTTCTTGATCTATTTATCATAGCTGTGTCTAACGCATGAAATCATGTCTTTTCTAGCGCTGGTATTTGGAGTTTTTCTGTCTACGCTATTTGCGTGCGTTAGGGAAATGAGGGTTTCGCGTGCACGAGCACGTCTTCCCAATAGAAGTCAATGGAGGCTATGAAAATTGGTCATTTTTTTTTTCTAAGACTGGTTTTCATCGTAAAGTGAGTGACGTCATGAGCTTGTGTGAAAAATTAACTAAATTGTGTTCTTTTTGTAATAAATAAATATTTTGTGGATGTCATGTGGTGTATATTGTTTGTATGCATCGATGAGTGTATGTTTGTGATAATGTTATTAGTTAGATGTAGGTATTTGAGGGTCTTTTCCCGTGTGTCAATGTAAGTCAATGGGAAAATGGATTTGTGTTGTTTTTTTTCAAACACCCGAGATCTCGCAACTTTAATCCTTTGTATTTTGCTGAAAAATGATTAAATATGAAAAATAAACATAGTGTAGTGTTTGTATGACTGTAAGTGTAGTTTGTGTAATATTTTTTATTTGATTCGTGGATGTTTTTTTTGTCGGTATATGTTTACTACTGGGTCAGAGGTGGCGGTAGAAATGTGAGCGTTAGGTTTTTTTTGAGTGTCGGTAACTGAACTCTAAATACCGGAGTACATAAGAAACCCGCGTTAGGAGCCTCTAACGCTGGTTTTCACGGCTAACGCCGAACTCCAAATCTAGGCCATAGTTAGAAACAGTAACCTCAACATCCTATCATAACTTTTCAGCGCAAACACACAAAAGTACAATATATGTTTTTAAACATGTTACATGCTAACAAATAAAATCTATTTTTGAAAACATTGCGACACAACTATAACTAATACCTTCACATTAAGGGGTTAAAAAAACAAATACCTACATATATCATCAGTATAGACACTAATTGCAGGCACAATGTGATTATGCTTTTTGAAGTTTTGCATATATGTATAATGCTATAACATTATAATGCATAATTTCCCAATTCTGGTTATCCATCTTAACATCTATGCATATATCAACAAAATGTATAAAACTGAAAGAAGTTGAAAAACATACTAGTTGTTTAATGACAAATTACCTAAATGCCAACTTCCAAAATGGAGGATGTAACCACAAACCTGGCAGAAACTCATCAATGGATTGTTTAAAAGGACTCTTGGACATGCGCACTAACATTCCTTGACAAAGCATACCAGCGAAACGTACGTCGGAACTGAACTGTTCTATATTGAGTTTTATCGCGTCTCTACACTAGCCAGGACACCTGGGGGCTTAGCGCTATTGTCCTGCTACTAAAAAGGTTTTGGTTTCAGCGGTCACACTCCTGCTGATCCATTTACCTCTTTGCAAGTTTGGCGATTTGAAGCATTTGTTACAGCATATCTGCTTTTGTACCCTTACATTGTGGTGTTATCAAGGCTTATGTGACGCTTTTATATATTTTAAAATAAATTTGTATCCAAGTTTTGCCTAGTGTACTGTTTTCCCATCAGTATAAAGTGGGAGTGCGCATATCCTTTAGCTTAGTGGAAAGCTCCAACAAATGTGAGTAGTCATTTGTTACAAAACAACTACTTCCTCAAAGTGCCATTACAGATTCACACTATTTTGCCATTTTCTGTTTCCTTTTTTATGGGATCTCACTGAGGAATGCTAACAAGCTGAAAAACTCATCCAGAGGACACAGACATATCCTTGATTCAGAACTTTATTTGGTTTTCCTTTTATTATTTTTGTTATCACATTTATTTCACATTTTTTTCTTTGTGATATTCGGTATATTTATTGTAATTTTAACAAGCAAATATAAAAAACGGTACTGTGCCTTTAAGAGAAACAAATTTTGTCAGAATTTGAAAAACAGTGAAAAAAGGCAGTTACACAAACGAAATTTTTACAGTGTGTATAATAAGCTAACAGAGCATTGCACCCACTTGCAAATGGATGATTAACCCCTTAGTTCAAAAAACAGATCAAAAAACTTTTTTAACAGTCACAACAAACTGCCACAGCTCTGCTGTGGCCCTACCTTCCCCAATAAACGACTTTGGAAAGCCTTTGAGCCCTTTAGAGCTGTCCTATAGCATTCAGGGGACTTCTGAGGCAAGCTGGATGTCTCAGTCTGTAATTTTAACTGTGCAAAAAAGCACTAAAATAGGCCCCTCCCACTCATATTACAACAGTGGAAAGCTTCAGGAAACTGTTACTAGGCAAAATTTAAGCCAGCCATGTGGAAAAAACTAGGCCCCAATAAAGTTTTATCACCAAAGCATATATAAAAACGATTAAACATGCCAGCAAACGTTTTATATTGCAATTTTATAAGGGTATTACCCCTGAGAGTAAGCATGATACCAGTCGCTATTAAATCACTGTATTCAGGCTTAACTTACATTAATCCGGTATCAGCAGCATTTTCTAGCATTTCCAATTCTAGAAAAAATTGTAACTGCACATACCTCATAGCAGAGTAAACTGCACGCCATTCTCCCGCTGAAGTTACCTCTCTCCTCAGACATATGTGAGAACAGCAATGGATCTTAGTTACAACCTGCAAAGATCATAGAAAACTCAGGCAGATTATTCTTCTATTTACTGCCTGAGATAAAATAGTACAACTCCGGTACCATTTAAAAATAACAAACTTTTGATTGAAGAAAGAAAACTAACTATTTTTCACCACTCTCTCTTACTACCTCCATGCGTGTTGAGAGTTGCAAGAGAATGACTGGGTATGGCAGTTAGGGGAGGAGCTATATAACAGCTCTGCTGTGGGTGTCCTCTTGCAACTTCCTGTTGGGAATGAGAATATCCCACAAGTAATGGATGATCCGTGGACTGGATACACCTTACAAGAGAAATTAGATTTGGATGCTTGAATGGACCTTGAATCAGAAGGTCCTGTCTCAGTGGCAGAGACCATGGTGGAAGAGATGACATGTCCACCAGGTCTGCATACCAAGTCATGCGTGGCCACGCAGGCGCTATCAAAATCACTGATGCTCTCTCCTGTTTGATTCTGGCAATCAGACGTGGAAGGAGAGGGAAAGGTGGAAACACATAAGCCAGGTTGAACGACCAGGGTACTGCTAGAGCATCTATCAGTAAAGCCTGAGGATCCCTTGACCTGGAGCCGTAACGAGGAAGTTTGGCGTTCTGACGAGATGCCATCAGATCCAATTCTGGTGTAGCCGAACCAGTTGAGCAAACACCTCCGGATGGAGTTCCCACTCCCCCAGATGAAAAGTCTGATGACTTAGAAAATCTGTCTCCCAGTTCTCTACACCTGGGATATAGATCGCTGACAGATGGCAAGAGTGAGCCTCCGCCCATCGGATTATCCTTGAGACCTCTATCATCGCTAAGGAACTCCTTGTTCCGCCCTGATGATTGATATAAGCCACAGTCGTGATGTTGTCCGACTGAAACCTGATGAATCTGGCCAAAGCCAGCTGAGGCCATGCCTGGAAAGCATTGAATATCGCTCTTAATTCCAGAATATTTATCGGTAGGAGAGCCTCCTCCCGAGTCCACAAACCCTGTGCTTTCAGGGAATTCCAGACTGCACCCCAGCCCAGAAGGCTAGCTCTGTCATCACTATAACCCATTCTGGCCTGCGGAAACACATTCCCTGGGACAGATGATCCTGTGACAACCACCAAAGAAGAGAGTCTATGTTTTCTTGATCCAGATTTATCTGAGGAGATAAATCTGCATAATCCCCATTCCACTGATTGAGCATGCAAGTTGCAGTGGTCTGAGATGCAAGCGAGCAAATGGAACTATGTCCATTGCCGCTACTATTAGACCGATTACTTCCATACACTGAGCCACTGACGGCCGAGGAATGGAGTGAAGAGCTCGGCAGGTGGACAAAATCTTTGATTTCCTGACCACCGTCAGAAATATTTCCATGTCCACAGAGTCTATCAGAGTCCCTAGAAATGAAACTCTTGTGAGGGGGAAAAGAGAACTCTTTTTTACGTTCACCTTCCACCTGTGAGATCTTAGAAAGGCCAACACTAAGTCCGTGTGAGACTTGGCTAGTTGGAAAGTCGACGCTTGTATTAGAATGTCGTCTAGATAAGGCACCACTTCTATGCCCCGTGGCCTTAGAACCGCCAGAAGGGACCCTAGCACCTTTGTGAAGATTTGTGGCGCCGTGGCCAACCCGAAAGGAAGAGCCACAAACTGATAATGCTTGTCCAGAAAGGCGAACCTGAGGAACTGGTGATGATCTTTGTGGATAGGAATGTGTAGATATGCATCCTTTAAGTCCACGGTGGTCATATATTGACCCTCCTGGATCAATGGTAAGATAGTCCGAATGGTCTCCATCTTGAAAGATGGGACTGTTAGAAATTGCTTTAGGATCTTGAGATCCAGAATTGGTCTGAAGGTTCCCTCTTTTTTGGGAACTACAAACAGATTGGAGTAGAACCCCTGCCCCTGCTCTGCTTTTGGAACAGGGCAGATAACTCCCATGGTAAAAAGGTCTTCTACACAGCGTAAGAACGCCTCTCTTTTTGTCTGGTTTACAGACAATTGAGAAAGATGGAACCTCCCCCTTGGAGGAGAATTCTTGAAATCTAGAAGGTATCCCTGGGTTACAATTTCCACTGCCCAGGAATCCTGAACGTCTCTTGCCCAGGCCTGAGCAAAGAGAGAGAGTCTGCCCCCTACTAGATCCGGTCCCGGATCGGGGACTACCCCTTAATGCTGACTTAGTGGCAGCAGCAGGCTTTTTGGCCTGTTTACCCTTGTTCCAAGCCTGATTAGGTCTCCAGGTTGGCTTGGATTGAGCAAAGTTCCCCTCTTGCTTTGCAGCAGAGGAGGAGGAAGTGGGACCACTCTTGAAGTTTCAAAAGGAACGAAAATTATTTTGTTTGGACCTTGTCTTATTTGACTTATCCTGAGGGAGGGTATGACCCTTCCCTCCAGTAATGTCTGAAATGATCTCCTTCAGTGCAGGCCCGAATAGGGTCTTATCTTTGAAAGGGATAGACAAAAGCTTAGATTTAGATGACACATCAGCTGACCAGGACTTAAGCCATAACGCTCTACGTACTAAAATGGCAAAACCTGAATTTTTTGCCGCTAACTTAGCAAGATGAAAAGCGGCGTCTGTAATAAAAGAATTAGCTAACTTGAGAGCCTTAATTCTGTCCAGAATATCATCTAGTGGGGTCTCCAACTGAAGAGTCTCTTCTAGAGCCTCAAACCAAAAGGCAGCTGCAGTGGTTACAGGAACAATGCAGGCTATAGGTTGAAGAAGAAAACCTTGATGAACAAAAATTTTCTTTAGGAGACCCTCTAATTTTTTATCCATAGGATCAATGAAAGCACAACTGTCTTCAATAGGTATAGTTGTACGCTTAGCCAGAGTAGAAATAGCTCCCTCCACCTTAGGGACCATCTGCCATGAGTCCTTTATGGTGTCAGAAATGGGAAACATTTTTTTAAAAACAGGAGGGGAAGCAAACGGAGTACCTGGTCTATCCCACTCCTTAGTAACAATGTCCGAAATCCTCTTAGGGACCGGAAATACATCAGTGTAAACAGGAAGCTCTAAATATTTGTCCATTTTACACAATTTCTCTGGAACTACAATAGGGTCACAATCATCCAGAGTAGCTAAAACCTCCCTAAGCAATAAGCGGAGGTGCTCTAGCTTAAATTTAAATGCCGTTATATCTGAATCTGTCTGAGGGAACATCTTTCCTGAATCAGAAATCTCTCCCTCAGACAGCAAATCCCTCATCCCTACCTCAGAACATTGTGAGGGAATATCGGATACGGCTACTAAAGCGTCAGAAGGCTCAGCATTTGTTCTTAACCCAGAGCTACTGTGCTTCCCTTGCAACCCTGGCAGTTTAGATAAAACCTCTGTGAGGGTAGTATTCATAACTGAAGCCATATCTTGCAAGGTGAAAGAATTAGACGCACCAGAAGTACTTGGCGTCGCTTGTGCGGGCGTTACTGGTTGTGACACTTGGGGAGAACTAGATGGCAAAACCTGATTTCCTTCTGTCTGAGAATCATTTAATGCCAAATTTTTATAAGTCAAAATATGCTGTTTGCAATTTATAGACATATCAGTACAAGTGGGACACATTCTAAGAGGGGGTTCCACAATGGCTTCTAAACAAATTGAGCAATGAGTTTCCTCAGTGTCAGACATGTTTAACAGGCTAATAATGAGGCAAGCAAGCTTGGAAAACACTTTATTTTATGAAAAAAACACAATTTGCAAAAACGGTACTCTGCCTTTAAGAGAAAAAAAGGCATACACAAACTGCAAAACAGGTTAAAATTGCTTCAAATGTTCTGAAATTTTAACAGTGTACCCACTAAGCTTTAGAAGGATTGCACCACAAGTAACTAAGCAATAAACCCCTAAATGAACAAATGATAATTGTCTAAAAACGGTTAAAAACCCCTATTCGCACCTTGCCACAGCTCTGCTGTGGCCCTACCTGCCCTTAGGGAACGATAATATGGGGTTAAAGCTTCGATTAGGCCCTCAGAAGACTATCAGGACCTCTGGAGAAGTTGCTTGCTGCTTCTCTGAATAACTAAATGCGCAACTGAGGCGTGAAAATAGGCCCCGCCCACCGCACTCGATGTTGCTGGGGCCTACACAAAACTAACAAACCTTGTCTGAAAGCCATGTGGGTTATAACAACCCCAAATAAGCCAAATGAACCCTCAAGCAAATGTCCCATCAAAATAAAAAAACGTTACTTCCAGAACACACAAACGTTTGTCCCAATCTCTCATAAACAAACTGAGTGCCCCAAAAAATTAACCCTTTATGCAAGCTAGTAAAGCCTCTTATAACACTAGGATTACTGCTTACCCTTCCCCTAATGGGGATACTGTCAGCCTTTCTGAGTTAACACAGTCTCTGCAGAAAATATGACTGAACATACCTCATTGCTGTATAGCAAGAAACCGTTCCTCACACTGAAGTTTTCCTGTACTCCTCAGCTTCTGTGGGAACAGCAGTGGACCTTAGTTACAAATGCTAAGATCATAATCCTCCAGGCAGAAATCTTCATCTATGTCCTGAGAGTAAATAGTACAACACCGGTACCATTTAAAAATAACAAACTCTTGATTGTAGATAAAATAAAACTAACAGCTTAACACCTCTTTCACTTTACCCTTCCTGCTTAGAGCCGGGAAAGAGAATGACTGGGGGTGAAGTTAAGGGGGGAGCTATATAGACAGCTCTGCTGTGGTGCTCTCTTTGCCACTTCCTGTAAGGAAGGATAATATCCCCCACAAGTAAGGATGAATCCGTGGACTCGCTACATCATGCAAAAGAAACCCAAATATTTCCTTTTATTATTCAGATAGAGCATTTGATTTTAAACATCTTTACAATGTATTTCTATTATCTAATTTGATTTGTTCTCTTGATATATTTTGTTGAAAAGTATACCTAGGTAGCCTCAGCAGCTGCTGATTGGTGGCTGCACAAATATGCCTCATGTTATTTCTTACCATTGTGTTCAGCTAGCTTCAACAAATGATACCAAAAGAATAGAACTAAATTAGAAAGTTGTTTAAAATTATGATCTCTCTCTGAATCATGAAAGAAACATTTTGGGTTTCATGTCCCTTTCAATAAAAAAGAGGAGTTGTTTCAACGCAGGTGCCCCGAAATGCTGCTCTCATAAACTTACTCACTCGGCTAAAATAAAGGTGTGTGGCTTCCTATATTGTGCAATACTCAATATGTAATATTATCTACTCCTGTTGCTTCATATAAAATGTTCTTATAATTGTCTATATTGCACCATATAACTTTACACTATGGGGCCGATTTATCAAAGTGCAGTGGACATGATCCGCCACACATTGATAAATGCCGACAGCATACGCTGTCAGCATATATCATTACACAAGCATTTCTTGTGAAATTCTTGTGCAATGCTGTCCCTGCAGATTTGCAACAAATCAGCCACTAGCAGGGGGTGTCAATCAACCCGATCGTATGCAGGCGGATTGCTTTCCGCCGCCTCAGAGGTAGAGGACAAGTTAAGAAGCAGTGGCCATAAAACCGCTGCTTCTTAACTCCTGTTAACTACGGAAACAGGTGTATACGGCTCCATTCGGGCCATGATAACTCCCATTTAGCAGTTGCTCTTCCTCTCTAAATTCATCGGCTACTTCCAAGAAAAAGACCAGAGTCTAGAGACAGGGACATATATATCCGTATGGAGCTTGATGCCCCGTGTTTCCGGCGAGCCTGAAGGCTCGCCAGAAACACAAGTTATGAAGCAGGTAAAGACCGCTGTTCCATAACATGTCTGCCTGCTCTGAGGAGGTGGACAGCGATCGCCAGACATCAACCCGATCGAATATGATCGGGTTGATTGACACCCACTGCTAGCGGCTGATTGGCCACAAACTGCAGGGGGCGGCATTGCACCAGCAGTTCACAAGAACTGCTGGGGCAATGCTGAATGCGGAAAGCGTAATGCTGTCCGCATTCAGCGATGTCTGTTGGACATGATCCGCTTATCAGCTCATGTCGGACAGACATTTGATAAATAGACCCCATAGGGTTTAGAGGTGTGCAGCATTTGACCGGACAATCTGTTTTTTAATTTGTGGGGGGAAAAAGACATTTACTTTTCAGTAGTTTCCTGTAGTACTGTACAAGGTCTAGGGCGAGTGGCGAACAAGGATCTCATGCCTTCTCTGGGTATGGGGTTAAAGGGACAGTAAATTCAAAATAATAATTTCATGAGTCAGACAGAAAATATCATTTCAAACAAATTTCCAATTTACTTCTAGTATCAAATTTGCTTTTTTTCTCTTGGTATCTTTTGTTGAAGAGTACATGTAGGTGGGCTATTAGATCAATCACGATTTCGTAGCACTTTTAATATCAGCGGAATGAAAATGGCTTGTGAAATCGCGATTGCTCTAGCGCAAAACCGTTTGCTCAGCACTTGTAACCTAGCCCTATAGTTTTTACTTTAAACTTGTAATACCAGTGCTAACATAGGAGTGCTATTGATTTACCTTGAGCACAGATAGCGTTCACGAGCAGTAAAAATGTATAGTTAAATTCACATCCACTGTAAAATTATTAGCTTTTTTCATGCCTTTGTTGAAGAGTAAATCTAGGAACGTGCACAGGTCTCTAGTACGCTATGTAGCAGGGATTTGCAACATTGTTGCTAACAGCATTATATATAGTTGCAAATAATGCTGCTATAGATTGCTAAAGACACATGTATGACCCTTTTAATCATGTGTCTTTAGCACTCTATAGCATCATTATTTGCAACTATATACAGTATAATACGGTAAAATGAAAAAGGATAATCATTTAACAGTGCAGCACCATAAACTGGCAGCTTGCTTTTATTTAAAATGTGGACCAGAATCCACAGAGGAAGAGTGAATTCCAGTTTAGATATTTCACACTCCACCCAGTAAAGGGAAGATGAGCAACGTTGCTGAAAGACGTTTTATATATAGTTGTTTTAACGGGCAGTTTATAAGTCCCATACCTCTATAGCACAATTAAGGAGCAATGGCCACCATTGCAAACGAATAGAACTAAGCAAGGGGTAGCTAAACACAATGTCCTAGATTACAAGTGGAGCAATACATTTTTACTGCTCGTGAGCGCTATCTGTGCTCAAGGTAAATTAAAAGCACTTCTATGTTCATCAATAGCACTGATATTATAAGTTTAAAGTAAAAACTATAGGGCTAGATTACAAGTGCTGCGCAAACGGTTTCACGAGCCATGCAAAATCATGATTACGCTAGTGCAATAGCCTTTTACGCTTCAATCCTTTACGCGATATAAGAGCTGTGGTAAACTGGTTTCCGAAAATAAAAAGTTGCACAAAACACAACAAAAATACATTACAAAGTACAATTACACTCATAAATAATACTATTAACCCCTAAAACTCCACCCCCACATCTCAAACACTAAATGATGCTATTAACCCCTAAACCACCATCCCCCACATCACAAACCAAACTGCCGCACTCCCGCATCGTAAACACTATAATAAAATTATTAACCCCTAATCTGCTGCTCCGGACATCACCGCCACTATAATAAACATATTAACCCCTAAACCGCAGCACTCCTGCATCACAAACACTAGTTAAATATTATTAACCCCTAATCTGCCAATAGAATGAGAGCTCAATCCTATTGGCTGATAGGATCAGCCAATAGGATTGCAGCTTAATCCTATTGGCTGATTGCATCAGCCAATAGGCTTTTTTCACCTTTAATTCTGATTGGCTGATACAATTCTATCAGCCAATCGGAATTCAAGGGACGCCATCTTGGATGACGTCATTTAAAGGAACCTTCATTCTGCAAAAAGACGTCGATTGAAGTGGATGCTCCATGCCGGATGTCTTGAAGATTGAGCCGCTCCGCGCTGGATGGATGAAGATAGAAGATGCCGTCTGGATGAAGACTTCTGCTCGGCTGGATGAAGACTGCTGCCCAGTTGGATGAAGACTTCTGCCGCTTTGTTGAGGATGGATGTCAGGTCTTCAAAAACTGTAAGTGGATCTTCGGGGGTTAGTGTTAGGCTTTATTAAGGGTTTATGGGTGGGTTTTATTTTTAGATTAGGGATTTGGGCACTTGAAAAAGAGCTAAATGCCCTGTTAAGGGCAATGCCCATCCAAATGCCCTTTTCAGGGCAATGGGGAGCTTAGGTTTTTTTAGTTAGGAATTTATTTGGGGGGTTGGTTGTGTGGGTTTTACTGTTGGGTTTTTTTTGTATTTTTTTACAGGTAAAAGAGGGCTATTGGTAGTTTAAGGGCTATTGGTAGTTAAGTTTAGGCTAGGGTTTTTTTATTTTGGGGGGGCTTTTTTATTTGATAGGGCTATTAGATTAGGTGTAATTAGTTTAAATATCTGATAATTTCTTTTTTTATTTTGTGTAATTTAGTGTTTGTTTGTTTTTGTAATTTAGGTAATTGTATTTAATTAATGTAATTTATTTAATTGTAGTGTAAGGTTAGGTGTTAGTGTAAGGCAGGCTAGGTTTTATTTTACAGGTAAATTTCTATTTATTTTAGCTAGGTAGTTAGTAACTAGTTAATAACTATTTGCTAACTATTCTACCTAGTTAAAATAAATACAAACTTGCCTGTAAAATAAAAATAAACCCTAAGCTAGCTACAATGTAACTATTACAGTAGTTATATTGTAGCTATCTTAGGGTTTATTTTACAGGTTTAGTTTTAAATAGGAATTATTTAGGTAATGATAGTAATTTGTATTTATATTTATTTTAATTATATTTAAGTTAGGGGGTGTTAGGGTTAGAGTTAGGTTTAGGGGTTAATAAATTTAGTATAGTGGCAGCGACGTTGGGGGCAGCAGATTAGGGGTTAATAAATTTAGGTAGATGGCGGCGATGTTAGGGGCAGCAGATTAGTGGTTAATAATATTTATCTAGTTTTTGTGATGCGGCGGTTTAGGGGTTAATGTGTTTATTATAGTGGCATCGATGTCTGGAGAGGAATATTAGGGGTTAATAAGTATAATGAAGGTGTTGGCGATGTCGGGGCAGCAGACTAGGGGTTAATAAGTGTAAGATAAGGGGTGTTTAGACTCCGGGTTCATGGTAGGTTGTTAGGTGTAAACATAAATTTTGTTTCCCCATAGGAATCAATGGGGCTGCGTTATTGAGCTTTACGCTGCTTTTTTGCAGGTGTTAGACTTTTTTTCAGCCGGCTCTCCCCATTGATGTCTATGGGGAAATTGTGCACGAGCACATAAAACCAGCTCACCGCAGCTTTCAGCAGCGTGGGTATTGGAGTGCGGTATGGAGCTCAATTTTGCTTTACGCTCACTTCTTGCCTGTTAACGCCGGGTTTTTGTAAACCTGTAATACCATTGCTGTAGAGACGTGAGTACCGCACCCCTCATAATGCAAAACTCGTAATCAAGCCAACTATTAGCCCCTAAACGGCCAGCCCACCACATCACAAACACTAAATAAAAGTATTGATCCCTAAACCGCCATCCCCCTCATTGCAAACACTAAATAATACTATTAACCCCTAAACCGCCAGCCCCCCACAACACAAAGTCTAAACTAACATCTAAACCCCTAACCCAACACCCCTAACCTAAACCAAATTAAAATACACAAAAATTACAAAATGAATCCTAACTACCATAAGAAAAAACTTACCTGTAAAATTAATTAAAACCTAATAGTACCTTTAAAAAAAAAACTAACATTACTAAAAATAAAAAACTCACATTACCAAAAATAAAAAACCCTAACATTACCAAAATTAAATTAAAATCCTAACATTACATAAAAAAACTAACATTACAGAAAATGAAAGGTAATTATCCAAAAATATAAAATATTTAATCCTATTCTAATACCCCTTAAAAAAAGCCCAAAATAAAATACCCTATTCTAAAAATAAACTACCAATAGCAAACACTAAATAATACTTATAACCCCTAAACCGCCACCCCCACATTGCAAACACTAAATAATAATATTAACCCCTAAACCACCAGCCCCCACATCACAAACACTAAAAAATACTATTAACCCTTAAAACTACATCCCCCATATTGCAAACACTAAATAATGCTATTAACCCATAAACCACTATCCCCCACATCACAAAATCTAAAAAATACTATTAACCCCTAAACCGCCAGCCCCCACATCACAAACACTAAATTAAACTATTAACCCCTAAACTGCCATCCCCCCACATTGGAAACACTAAATAATATGATTAAACACTAAACCGCCAGCCCCCCACAACGCAAAGTCATAAACAAAGTCATAAACAAAATAAAAACTAACATTACTAAAAACAAAAAACTCAAATTATCAAAAAAAATAACTAACATTACCAAAAATAAAAAATCCTAACATTACAAAAAAAAACTAACATTACAGATAATAATCATGTCTAAATTTACAGAAAATTTAAAAATACATTTTTCAAAAAAATACAAATTTGTAATCCTATTCTAATACCCCTTAAGAAAAAAGCCGGGCTGCGCCCATTGTAGAAGTGCTGGAATTGCATTGATAGTGCAGCTGCAACAACATACCTAATATAACAGTATAACATGATCCACTTTAATTTCTTGTCCATTTGCATTTCTACAAGTATTCATAACTGAATCCATCTGCCAAAAAAAAAAAAAAATGCTGCAGAGTCTCCGTTTTATATCAGCCAGATATCTGCTTCTGAATAAAGATCCAAATTTAGCATTTTGTGGTGTTAGCAAACACTGGATACAGAAACATTATTATACACCACCTATAGACAGAAAGAAGTTCTATGAAAATGTCAGCATTGCTCATGGCGAAAGTGGATATGAGATTAACTTGGATCTCAGGAAATTGAAGACGCCCAGTGGCCAGCGAGGCTCTAGTGATTTGTAATTTGAATTTATTTTTTTTTAATTAAGTTTTTATTAACAGAAAAATAAACATACAAGATCAAACCACAACACAGTTTTCATGAGACATATTTGTAAGCGCAATTACACGCGGTTATGCAGAGGGCCAATAATATTCATATATAGGGGTCAATCTTGCCCAGTAATCATATTTCAGCTATGTATAGTTGCTTTCCCGGGGGTGAATAGTGGTTTGTCTAGAAGGAAGGTTTAGTTTTTCTTTTCTTTTTAAATTCTGTATTCTAGGTAACGTATGGTTACATACGTCAAACCCAGTGAGCCTGACATCTAAGTGAGATAGGATAGTTAGGGCGAGTGGTGTGTCTGGATGAGGATAATACTGACGAAGTCCATCACCCACCTCTCCCAAAGGGAGGGGGGGGGGGAATGTTAGGAAAAGAGGTAGGGATGTCAAGAGGGAGGGAGGGGGAAGGGGAAGCGTCCGAGAAGCGAAGTGCACCTCAGGTCACACATAGCGAGATGCATCTTCAGGGGGGGAGAAATACGACAGTCAGAAGGGGGCCTCTAGGGCATAAGGGAGTAGGACTTTATGCATTTGGCTTAAGGTAGGCCTCCCATGGTTCCCATATTAGGCAGAAAAATCTGACTGTTTCCTTGTTCTAAAGACATAGTCTTCCATTGCTTTAACGTATTGCAAGTAGTCAATGACCGCTTGCCATCTCGGGGGTTGCTGCTTTTTTCAATTCCTAGCAATTAACATCTTAACTGACGTCAATAGGTAGGTTAGCAGGTATCTCTTGTGTCTTGGAAGCTTTTTTACCCCTAGATGTAGGAGTGCGAGGCCCGGAGTATCCGGGATCGGGAGCCCTAGGACCATACAGGCCGCGCTGACTTTCGACCAGAGCGGTTGGAGTCTGTCACATGACCACCACATATGAAGTAAGGTCCCTATCTCTCCACATTCCCTCCAGCACAAGGGCGAATGCTCAGGGTAGAGGGTCCGAAGCTTGGTCGGCACTAAGTGCCATCTGGTGAGAAGTTTGAAATAGAGTTCGTACATTGTGGTGCAATGGAGGGCAGCTTTAGTCAGTTGTATCGCCTTTGTCCACTCGAGTGACGTGAAAGTAACTCTCAGTTCAGCTTCCCAAGAAGCCATATGACCAGTTTTCACTAGGGTGGAGGGCCCCAAGAGGGCTCCATAATGGGTAGTGAGGGGTTTGAACAACTGCAGGTTCGCCCCCCATCTAACCTCCCAGATCGTGGGTTTCCTGATCTTATTGACCAGGAATCCCCACGCCTTCATCATGGATCTAAGTCTCACAAAGTCAAACTCCAGGTGTCGGGGAATTCCATATTTGGCAATCATGTCCTGGGACGGAAGAAGACTCTCGTCCAGGAAGAAGTCACTCAATGTGGAAATCTCTAACTCCCTCCAAGGAGCAAGCCGAGTATTAGGGAGCCCCTGCAGGAGCGACTTGACTGGATGTATAGGAGAGGGATGCGGAGCTATCAACTGGTGGTGTCTTAGGCGGAACCAGGGCCGTTGACAGTCTTTGACTAGATGGTTAGAAATCGGAATCCGTGTGGCCAGATGCGGAGGAACCCACAGCAGGTCCGAGAGGTCAACATAGGCAGGGAGGGAAGCCTGCTCCAGTTCCCTCCACCTCGTAGGGGGCAGGGTTGGTCCCCACGGTGAGAAGTGCGATAGCATCGCCGCTTGGTGGTATAGTTGGACGCAAGGTAGACCCAACCCTCCTCAATCTATTGGGGTCTGAAGGATGGACGCCGCCACTCTCGGTCGCTTATTGTCCCAGACATAAGAGTTAAATGAGGTTTGGAAGCCACGTAGAGTCTTTTCCGGCACAGGGATAGGGATACACCTCATGATGTAGGTTAATTTGGGAAGGATCATCATCTTTAGAGCGGCAATTCTGCCCATCCAAGAGATCTCCTCATATTTTTTAGACCTCAGTCTCGCCTCAACTTCCCGCTGCAGAGAAGCATAGTTTTCCAGCAATACTATGTTTTTGTCATGAGACAAGAAGACCCCTAGGTGTCTGATCCCATCTGTCGACCACCTGAACGAGTAGAGCCGCTGTAAACGTTTCTGTTCTGGTGGCGCAATGTGGATCATGTAGGCCTCTGTTTTAGATACGTTAATCTTATAGTTCAAAATAGTACTGAAGGACTCAATAATCTCGAAAAGATGGGTAAGTTACTCCACAGGATCAGTGAGAAAGAGAGTGAGGTCATCAGCGAAGAGTGCCAATTTCTGAAGTGTATCATGTATCTGAAGGCCCTGGACCTCAGGGCATTTTCTAATGGCTTCCGCGAGAGGTTCCATCACCAACACAAAAAGGAGTGGGGACAAGGGGCATCCCTGTCTGGTCCCATTCTTGATCGCAATTCTAGGGGAGCAAAAGCCCATACCCTTGACCACAGCCGTCGGGGAGGTGTAGAGGGCAGCAATAGCGGAGCGAAACGCCTCAGGGATCCCAAAACGTTCTAGTGCACAGAACATATAATCCCACCTCACCCTGTCAAACGCTTTTTCCGCGTCTATAGACAGGGTGAGGAGAGGTAACCCCATATCTGCCGCTTCCATGAAAATGTTTAGTAGCCTACGTGTGTTATCTGTACCTTGCCTTCCTTGCACAAACCCCACTTGGTCCAGATGGACCAGCGAGGGTAAGTGCTTTCCCAGCCTGGTCGCAAGGACCTTGGCATAGACCTTCACATCCACATTAATAAGGGAGATAGGGCGGTAGCTCTCACATAGCGCCGGACCTTTCCCTTCTTTGGGGATAGTCAGGATACTTGCTTCCAAAAATTCGGGGAGAAAAGCTCCTCTCTCTCTTACTTCATCAAAAAGATGGAGTAGAATAGGGGACAGCAGCTGGACAAAGGTACGATAGAAGAGTCCCGTGAATCCATCCGGACCCGGAGCCTTGTGTGGCCTCAAGGCCAGAATGGCCGCTTTGATTTCTTCCAAAGTAAAAGGGGTATTGAGATCATCAATCGCGTCAGTCTCCAGGGAGGGGAGTTCCAAACCCTCCAGAAACTGTTGGGTCGCTGTTCTGTGAGCGTCGACTCCTAAGGAGTCGTTATTTAGGCTATACAATGAAGTATAGTAATCAGCGAATGCTTTCCCTATTTCTTTTGGAGAGCGAACTGTGCCTGCTACCGTAGAGATCGCGGGGATTCTGGCCTGAACCGCACGGTCTCTAAGCTTACGGGCTAGTAGCCTGTCAGCTTTATTTCCTTTATAAAAGTACACCTGTCGGAGTCGAAGTAGGTTTGCTTGGACTCGCAACTGCTCTCTTTTATTGATTTCCTCTCTAACAGCACCAACCCGGTCGCCCAAAGCGGGGGTTGGATTGTTCTTGTTTGCCAGTTCAGTCTGTCTCAACTCCGCATACAATTTAGCAAGGGACACCCTGTTTGTAGTTCGCAACAGCGCTTTTTTTTTTAATGAAATAGCCTCTAAGGTATGCCTTGAGCGCAGCCCAAAGGATACTCTGGCTCGTGACACCCGTGTCGTTATGTCTCAGAAAATCTGAGATAGTCTCTACTAGTTGGGGGATTTCCCTCTCAGAGAGAAGATGATCCGGCAACCTCCAGGATGGTCTGCAATCAGGTGGACGTAGTATTGAACACCTGGCACTGACAAGATCATGGTCCGACCAGGGGCACGGTCTTATCCGTGGAGTGCAGAACTGATCTAAAGTCCAAGAGTCACACAAAAGGTAATCGATCCTGGAATAGGAGTTATGTGGCTTGGAGTGATGTGTGTAATCTCGCTCAGTTGGAGCAAGGCAACGCCAAATGTCATATAGGCCATACTGGTACATAATCCTGCGCAGCGCGTTGGATTGGGTATTGAGATTTCGGTCAGAGGGGTATGCTTTCGGAGATTTTTTATCTAGGGTGGGGTCCCAGACCAAGTTAAGATCCCCCCCTAGTAACAGGTGTCCCCTCTTAACCTCTCCAAGTCTCCTCAGAAACTTTCTCAGGAATGGAATCTGTTTGACATTTGGGACGTAGACAGAGGCTAGGGTATATAAGATCCCATTTAATAAGAAGATCAAGATCAGGTATCTGCCTTCGGGGTCTCGGTCAACATATTCTATGGCACAACTAATGTCTCTGTGGACCAAGACCTGGCTGTGTTATCCCAATGGGTCTCTTGGAGAAACACAATGTGTAGTTTGTGGGAGTCAAGGTAGCTAGACAGGAGACTCCGTTTGGTGGGGGAGTTTAAGCCCTGGGCATTAAGAGTGGCTACAGTTATAGGTGCCATACGATTAGGAGATTCCATGTCTCCAATAGGGTAGGGGTGGAATGGGAAGTGGGGTGCGCACTAGAAAGGCTGAGAAGAGAAAAAAAAAAAGGAAAAAAAAAGGAAAAGAGAAAGAAAAAAGGAGGGAAGAGTAAAGGGAGGGAGAGGTGGGTCTATCCGTACTCAAGGGACTGTATGGATTATTTAAACAACAGTCAGGATACTTAATGATGTGTAAAATACACGATCTCTATGAGTGCTCTTACTTAGAGTAGCAAGAGGTCACAACTATTAAGGTGGGGGGGAGGTCAGCATAGAGAGCCTGACCCCAGTCGGTCATTTTGTGGCATGTGTCAAGTGTCTACAGATGTCGAGATTTACTGGTCTGTGTTGTGTGTGTCGTTTCCCCTACAGCATGAGTCAGGTCAAGCGTAACAAATACTCAGCTCAACAGAAAGCACATGTTATCACATTTCAATAAGGTTAAGCACATGGTACAGAATAAAACCATGCCAGTAATTATAGAATAAGAACTTACACACATAACAACATTAGCAACATTTCTAAACATGATATTCCTGCAGGGTGGTCCCTCCTTTAGCAATCTACATATTAGAGGTAGCAATTTGGTGGAAGAGCATCTCTTCCCACAGTTTACATTGTGAGTAGTTGCAGGTAGAAAATATAAAGGGGTAGCGATGTATGTCTACCTTAGGGAAGATTTTCACTACTGAACAATATCTCAAGCATCTAAAAAATACAATGGAGTAAAAATCTAAACTTATGGTTGAGATAATTAAGTTATATCTATAACAAGACTCTCTGCTCCACATAATATAAACATACAATTACTAACGGTAATAAAAAGTGCTGCAACATATTAACCCTTACTAATCTCTCAGCACAGAAAAGGGAGCTCATAGTAAAGGAGAAAGGGGAAAAACGAAGAGGGGGAATGGGGAGGAACCATAGAGCAGGGGGGACTGAAAACACCATGCAAGATCCCATTAGGAAGAGTAGAAGTGTCGAATCCCGCAAGGGATATCAGCGTCATCCTAAACGGAGAGGAAAGTAAGGAAGGGCCTCATTGCCCCAAAATCAGTGTGGAATGTTAAACAGAACAGGGTTCATGTGGTACTTGGATCTGTAGGTGCACCACCCGAAGGGGTGTTCCGTCCCGTGTGTTGCGGGAGTTTTTTCTGAGGTTTTCACACTCTCTAGGGGAGAGGACGACACTCGGGGGCTGCAGCCCGCAGTCCCCTGGATGGGTCTTTTTGCTGTTGAGAGTTAGGCGGGTCTGGGGGTAGCAGATCCCATTTTTGCATGTTTTCTCTAGCCTGTTCCGGGGAAGAGACCGTGTACTGATGGCCTTCCTTGGTGATATGTAACTTGACAGGAAACCCCCACCGGTACCTAATTGCTTTATCTCTCATCAGTCTTGTATATGGTTGGTAGTGGTGCCGTATTTGAAGAGTGTGTGGCGAGAGATCTTGGTAAACCTGCACCTCTGAGTATTGGCCTGGAAGGGTTCTGCCTCCTGCAAGAGCCCGAAGGAGTTTGTCTCTGAAGGTATAATAGTGGAGGCGAATTATGACATCTCGGGGTTTCTCACCATCACTGGATCTAGGTCTCAATGCCCTGTGCGCCCGGTCAATCATCATCTTGTGCCCTTCTTCTGGGCCCACTATTGTAGTGAACAACTCCCGAAGGTACTTCTCTAGGTCCTGTGGGGGAACAGTCTCAGGGATACCCTTCACCCGGATATTGTTGCGTCGGGTGCGGTCTTCCAAATCGGCCAATTTGAGTTCTAGATCCGATATTTGCTCAGCTAGGCACTGGGAGTAACCAAGTAGATTGGTATGGTCAATCATCAGATCCTCCTGTTTGCGCTCTATTATGTCTGTGCGCTCACCTATGGAGGCTATGTCGCGCTTCAAATCTGTGTGGCTCTTCTCGAATTTTTTGGTCAGGGAATCATGGTGAGAAGCCAGAAGTGTTGTGATAGAGTCCATAAGATTGTTATTGACTTCTTTTTCAGCACGCAGTGAGCGTCCCACAGCCTGGGATAGGGTAGTCTCACCAGCTGTCTCAGTGGAGCTACTAGCGTCCGTGAGCTCTTCATCTGAGCCGACCTGAGATCTAGGGAGGGGATTGCTAAAGTGATCCACCACTGTGCGTTTGGGGGTATTAAGCGGTTTTTGTTTTCTTTTAAATGTTTGAGGCATTTTGCGGGCTTGCATGGGTTCTCAGTAAGATTTGCAGACACAGGACAACACTATAATGATAGGCTTATATCAGGCCGACTGGGGTCAAAGCATAAGAGAAAAAACAACCTACATGTTTTCAAAATGCATTACAGTGGAAAGAAGTGGTTGGAGATTGTGCTATCAGTAAAATTTAAGAATCACGCATACACTTTCACATACAATGCTGCCACTGGACTGGCTATTACCAGGGCACCCAGGCCCCTCTCGACTCGGGAACAGGGGATACAACCTTACGGAAGGGAAAAGGGGAAGTGGTAGTGACCAACCTAGACTAGCTAGGCCGGAAAGGATGAGTCTTGAGGGGTAACCACCTTAGCAAAAAGAAGAGAGAGATGATCTATCAATTACAATAAATGAAACAAAAATTAAAGCAACCTGTCAGGATGTAAAGGAGGTTAGACAGACAACAAAGTCCAGATTGTAATAATCCCCCCAAATGAACACTGCAAATACCTATTACAATTAGAAGCACATGTAGCACCTTTTAGACAATATCTGCGTAATTTGAATTTTTATATTAAAAAACATAAAAACATATTAAAATTGTTTAAAAATTGTATTACATTTCAAGGTATTTAAGGGGGAAGGCCTCAAAAGTGTATATATACTGTATGTCTATATGTCTATATATGTGTATTCATGTTTATATGTATGTATGGGTGCACATACATATTTACTCATATAAACACATTAATACACATATATAGACATGTATATTATTATTATTATTATTATTATCAGTTATTTGTAGAGCGCCAACAGATTCCGCAGCGCTATAAACAAAGGCGGAGTACAACAAAACAATTATAGGGATCAAATGGGTAGAGGGCCCTGCCAAGAGTTGCACTGTTGTAGTCAGCTCTTTAGAAGGTGATCTACAAACAGCTGGACTCTTAGGCTTACATGCTAAGGGGGTTCAGGGGATAGCAATGGAGGAGAGGAACTGGTATAAAGAAAGGTTAGCGTAGGTTGTATGCATCCCTAAACAGTAGAGTCTTTAGGGAGCGCTTTAAGCTTTCAAAACTAGGGGAGAATCTTGTGGAGCGAGGCAGAGCGTTCCACAAGATGGGAGCCAGTCTGGAGAAGTCCTGAAAATGGGAGTGCGATGAGGTAACCAGAGAGGAGGAGAGTAGGAGGTCATGAGCAGAGCGAAGGGGATGGGAGGGAGAGTATTTGGAGACAAGGTCTGAGATATAGGTGGGAGCAGTGCAGTTGAGGGCTTTGTATGTCAGAGTAAGAATTTTGTGTTTGATCCTAGAGGCAAGAGGAAGCCAGTGAAGGGATTGGCAGAGAGGTGCAGCAGATGAAGAGCGACGTGTAAGGAAGATGAATAAGGCAGAGGCATTCATTATGGATTGTAAAGGAGCTAGGTGACATGTGGGGAGACCAGAGAGGACAGAGTTGCAGTAATCAAGGCGGGAAAGAATGAGAGAGTGGATTAAAATCTTATCTGTGTCTTTTGTAAGAAAGTGTCTAATTTTAGAGATGTTTTTAAGGTGGAAGCGGCAGGCTTTAGCCAAGGACTGAATGTGAGGAGTGAAAGTAAGATCTGAGTCAAATGTGACCCCGAGACATCGGGCATGCAGGGTAGTGGTAATGATGGAGTTGTTGACAGTTATAGAGAGATTGGGGGTGGAGATTTTTGAAGAAGAGGGGAAAATGAGAAGCTCAGTTTTGGTGAGAGCAGGTACGCTCTGCACTTTTCCGGCCCAGCGTACCTGGTTTTCAATCTGCCGCCCTGGAAGTGGCGGATCCCATAAGAATCAATGGGAGTCTGACCATAGCGAAAGTTCATGTTCGCTGCTGCCAGACATCCCATTGATTCCTATGGGAGCTGTCTACACCTAACACCCTAACATGTACCCCGAGTCTAAACACCCTTAATCTGCCCCCCCTACACCGCCGCAACTAAATAAAGTTATTACCCCTAAACTGCCGCTCCCGGAGCCCACCGCCACTATAATAAACTGATTACCCCCTAAACTGCCGCTCCCGGAGCCCACCGCCACTATAATAAACTGATTAACCCCTAAACCGCCACTCCCTGACCCCGCCGCAACTATAATATATGTATTATATAAGTTTAATATAGGTTGCGGCAGTTTAGGGGTTAAACTATTTATTTAGTTGCGGCGAGGTCCGGGAGCGGCGGATTAGGGGTTAAACTATTTATTTAGTTGCGGCGAGGTCCGGGAGCGGCGGATTAGGGGTTAAACTATTTATTTAGTTGCGGCGGGGTCTGTGAGCGGCGGTTTAGGGGTTAATACATTTATAAGAGTTGCGGCGGGGTCTAGGAGCAGCGGTTTAGGGGTTAATAACTTTATTGAGTTGCGGGGGGCTCTGGGGGCGCTGGTATAGGGGGTAGAACAGTGTAGTTTAGTGTGGGTGCTTAGTGACAGGCTAGCAAGTAAGCTGTGAAAAAGCCAAAGAGCAGCGAGATCGGATGAGTGATAACTCTCACAGTCCGCTGCTCATCGCCCCGTACTTGGTGCGCGGCTTTTTGACAGCTTTTTTGGCTAAATTTTGCAGGTCCACGGCGGCGATGGTAGGCGAGCTTAGGCGGGCGTATTGAACCGGCGAAGGCAGGTAAATTAGACACGTTGATAACTACCCCCCATAGTATGCAAATTACAATCATAGATAGAAGACTCCACCGATTTCTTAAATAAATTGGGCACAGTTGAGTGGTAAACAGAAACACAGCCTATATTAGTCACATTAGACGTAAAAAAATTGTAAACAAGCAATCCTCACCTTGGTGGTATAGAATCTGCTAAAAAATCCTTACAAGATGAAAATATATTCTCAGACCAACTTCATAATGGAATTACTAACATTGGTGTTGAATAATAATTATTTCTTCTGTTATGTGTGATCAGTCCACGGGTCATCATTACTTCTGGGATATAACTCCTCCCCAACAGGAAATGCAAGAGGATTCACCCAGCAGAGCTGCATATAGCTCCTCCCCTCTACGTCAGTCCCAGTCATTCTCTTGCACCCAACGACTAGATAGGATGTGTGAGAGGACTATGGTGATTATACTTAGTTTTTATGACTTCAATCAAAAGTTTGTTATTTTACAATAGCACCGGAGCGTGTTATTACTTCTCTGGCAGAGTTTGAGGAAGAATCTGCCAGAGTTTTTTACTATGATTTTAACCGGAGTAGTTAAGATCATATTGCTGTTCTCGGCCATCTGAGGGAGGTAAAAGCTTCAGATCAGGGGACAGCGGGCAGATGAATCTGCATTGAGGTATGTAGCAGTTTTTATTTTCTGAATGGAATTGATGAGAAAATCCTGCCATACCGTTATAATGACATGTATGTATACACTTCAGTATTCTGGGGATGGTATTTCACCGGAACTACTCTGTTAAAAGTCACTAATCCTTTAATAAGTATTTATCATGTTAAACGTTTTTGCTGGAATGTAGAATCGTTTACATTGCTGAGGTACTGAGTGAATAAATATTTGGGCATTATTTTCCACTTGGCAGTTGTTTGCTTTTAATTGTGACAGTTTCGTTTCTCTTCACTGCTGTGTGTGAGGGGAGGGGCCGTTTTTGGCGCTCTTTGCTACGCATCAAAAAATTCCAGTCAGTTACTCTTATATTTCCTGCATGATCCGGTTCATCTCTGACAGATCTCAGGGGTCTTCAAACTTCTTTGGAGGGAGGTAGATTCTCTCAGCAGAGCTGTGAGAATTTTATATTGACTGTGAATAAAAACGTTGCTCTGTAATTTTTATGTCAAATTTAATTATTGTTACTTTACTAATGGGAACAAACCTTTGCTAAAAGTTGTGTTGTTTTAAAGTTTGATGCTATAACTGTTTTTCAGTTCATTATTTCAACTGTCATTTAATCGTTTAGTACCTCTTTGAGGCACAGTACGTTTTTGCTAAAAAAGATTATAACCAAGTTGCAAGTTTATTGCTAGTGTGTTAAACATGTCTGACTCAGAGGAAGATATCTGTGTCATTTGTTCCAATGCCAAGGTGGAGCCCAATAGAAATTTATGTACTAACTGTATTGATGCTACTTTAAATAAAAGTCAATCTGTACAATGTGAACAAATTTCACCAAACAGCGAGGGGAGAGTTATGCCGACTAACTCGCCTCACGCGGCAGTACCTGCATCTCCAGCCCGGGAGGTGCGTGATATTATGGCGCCTAGTACATCTGGGCGGCCATTACAGATAACATTACAAGATATGGCTACTGTTATGACTGAAGTTTTGTCTAAATTACCAGAACTAAGAGGCAAGCGTGATCACTCTGGGGTGAGAACAGAGTGCGCTGACAATACTAGGGCCATGTCTGATACTGCGTCACAGCTTGCAGAGCATGAGGACGGAGAGCTTCATTCTGTGGGTGACGGTTCTGATCCAAACAGATTGGATTCAGATATTTCAAATTTTAAATTTAAATTGGAGAACCTCCGTGTATTACTAGGGGAGGTCTTAGCAGCTCTCAATGATTGTAACACCGTTGCAATACCAGAGAAACTGTGTAGGTTGGATAAATACTTTGCGGTACCGGCGAGTACTGACGTTTTTCCTATACCTAAGAGACTAACTGAAATTGTTACTAAGGAGTGGGATAGACCCGGTGTGCCGTTCTCACCCCCTCCAATATTTAGAAAGATGTTTCCAATAGACGCCACCACTCGGGACTTATGGCAAACGGTCCCTAAGGTGGAGGGAGCAGTTTCTACTTTAGCTAAGCGTACCACTATCCCGGTGGAGGATAGCTGTGCTTTTTCAGATCCAATGGATAAAAAATTAGAGGGTTACCTTAAGAGAATGTTTGTTCAACAAGGTTTTATATTGCAACCCCTTGCATGTATCGCGCCGATTACGGCTGCGGCAGCATTTTGGATTGAGTCTCTGGAAGAGAACCTTAGTTCATCTACGCTAGACGACATTACGGACAGGCTTAGAGTCCTTAAACTAGCTAATTCATTCATTTCGGAGGCCGTAGTACATTTAACCAAGCTTACGGCTAAGAACTCAGGATTCGCCATACAGGCACGTAGGGCGCTGTGGCTAAAATCCTGGTCAGCTGATGTTACTTCTAAGTCCAAGTTACTTAATATACCTTTCAAGGGGCAGTCTTTATTTGGGCCCGGTTTGAAAGAAATTATCGCTGACATTACAGGAGGTAAGGGCCACGCCCTACCTCAAGACAAAGCCAAAGCTAAGGCTAGACAGTCTAATTTTCGTCCCTTTCGGAATTTCAAAACAGGAGCAGCATCAACCTCCACTGCACCAAAACAGGAAGGAGCTGTTGCTCGTTACAGGCAAGGCTGGAAGCCTAACCAGTCCTGGAACAAGAGCAAGCAGGCCAGGAAACCTGCTGCTGCCCCAAAGACAGCATGAACCGAAAGCCCCCGATCCGGGACCGGATCTAGTGGGGGGCAGACTTTCTCTCTTCGCCCAGGCCTGGGCAAGAGATGTTCAGGATCCCTGGGCACTAGAGATCATATCTCAGGGATACCTTCTAGACTTCAAATTATCTCCCCCAAGAGGGAGATTTCATCTGTCAAGGTTGTCAACAAACCAGATAAAGAAAGAAGCGTTTCTACGCTGTGTACAAGATCTGTTATTAATGGGTGTGATCCATCCGGTTCCGCGGTCGGAACAAGGACAAGGGTTCTACTCAAACCTGTTTGTGGTTCCCAAAAAAGAGGGAACTTTCAGGCCAATCTTAGATTTAAAGATTCTAAACAAATTCCTAAGAGTTCCATCGTTCAAAATGGAAACTATTCGGACAATCTTACCCATGATCCAAAAGGGTCAGTACATGACCACAGTGGATTTAAAAGATGCTTACCTTCACATACCGATCCACAAAGATCATCACCGGTATCTAAGGTTTGCCTTCTTAGACAGGCACTACCAGTTTGTAGCTCTTCCATTCGGATTGGCTACGGCTCCAAGAATCTTCACAAAGGTTCTGGGTGCCCTTCTGGCGGTACTAAGACCGCGAGGGATTTCGGTAGCTCCGTACCTAGACGACATTCTAATACAAGCTTCAAGCTTTCAAACTGCCAAGTCTCATACAGAGCTAGTTCTGGCATTTCTAAGGTCGCATGGATGGAAAGTGAACGAAAAGAAGAGTTCTCTCTTTCCTCTCACAAGAGTCCCATTCTTGGGGACTCTTATAGATTCTGTAGAAATGAAGATTTACCTGACAGAAGACAGGTTAACAAAGCTTCAAAATGCATGCCGTGTCCTTCATTCCATTCAACACCCGTCAGTAGCTCAATGCATGGAGGTGATCGGCTTAATGGTAGCGGCAATGGACATAGTACCTTTTGCACGCCTACACCTCAGACTGCTGCAATTGTGCATGCTAAGTCAGTGGAATGGGGATTACTCAGATTTGTCCCCTACTCTGAATCTGAATCAAGAGACCAGAAATTCTCTTCTATGGTGGCTTTATCGGCCACACCTGTCCAGGGGGATGCCATTCAGCAGGCCAGACTGGACAATTGTAACAACAGACGCCAGCCTACTAGGTTGGGGCGCTGTCTGGAATTCTCTGAAGGCTCAGGGACTATGGAATCAGGAGGAGAGTCTCCTTCCAATAAACATTCTGGAATTGAGAGCAGTTCTCAATGCCCTTCTAGCTTGGCCCCAGTTAAAGACTCGGGGGTTCATCAGGTTTCAGTCGGACAACATCACGACTGTAGCTTACATCAACCATCAAGGAGGGACAAGAAGCTCCCTAGCAATGATAGAAGTATCAAAGATAATTCGCTGGGCAGAGTCTCACTCTTGCCATCTGTCAGCAATCCACATCCCGGGAGTGGAGAACTGGGAGGCGGATTTCTTGAGTCGCCAGACTCTTCATCCGGGGGAGTGGGAACTTCATCCGGAGGTCTTTGCCCAAATACTTCGACGTTGGGGCAAACCAGAGATAGATCTCATGGCGTCTCGCCAGAACGCCAAACTTCCTCGCTACGGGTCCAGATCCAGGGATCCGGGAGCGGTTCTGATAGATGCTTTGACAGCACCTTGGAACTTCGGGATGGCTTATGTGTTTCCACCCTTCCCGCTGCTTCCTCGATTGATTGCCAAAATCAAACAGGAGAGAGCATCAGTGATTCTAATAGCGCCTGCATGGCCACGCAGGACTTGGTATGCAGATCTAGTGGACATGTCATCCTGTCCGCCTTGGTCTCTACCTCTAAGACAGGACCTTCTGATACAGGGTCCATTCAAACATCAAAATCTAACTTCTCTGAAGCTGACTGCTTGGAAATTGAACGCTTGATTTTATCAAAACGTGGTTTTTCTGAGTCGGTTATTGATACCCTGATACAGGCTAGGAAGCCTGTTACCAGAAGGATTTACCATAAAATATGGCGTAAATACCTATACTGGTGCGAATCCAAAGGTTACTCCTGGAGTAAGGTTAGGATCGCTAGGATATTGTCTTTTCTACAAGAAGGTTTAGAAAAGGGTTTATCAGCTAGTTCATTAAAGGGACAGATTTCAGCTCTGTCCATCTTGTTACACAGGCGTCTGTCAGAAAATCCAGACGTCCAGGCCTTTTGTCAGGCTTTAGCTAGGATCAAGCCTGTGTTTAAAGCTGTTGCTCCGCCATGGAGTTTAAACTTAGTTCTTAACGTTTTACAGGGTGTTCCGTTTGAACCCCTTCATTCCATTGATATAAAATTGTTATCTTGGAAAGTTCTGTTTTTAATGGCTATTTCCTCGGCTCGAAGAGTCTCTGAGTTATCAGCCTTACATTGTGATTCTCCTTATCTGATTTTTCACTCAGACAAGGTAGTTCTGCGTACTAAACCTGGGTTCTTACCTAAGGTAGTCACTAACAGGAACATCAATCAAGAGATTGTTGTTCCATCCTTGTGCCCAAATCCTTCTTCAAAGAAGGAACGTCTTCTACACAATCTGGATGTAGTTCGTGCCCTCAAGTTCTACTTGCAGGCAACTAAAGATTTTCGCCAAACTTCTTCCCTGTTTGTCGTTTATTCTGGACAGAGGAGAGGTCAAAAAGCTTCTGCTACCTCTCTCTCTTTTTGGCTTCGTAGCATAATACGTTTAGCCTATGAGACTGCTGGACAGCAGCCTCCTGAAAGAATTACAGCTCACTCCACTAGAGCTGTGGCTTCCACTTGGGCCTTCAAGAATGAGGCCTCTGTTGAACAGATTTGCAAGGCTGCAACTTGGTCTTCGCTTCATACTTTTTCCAAATTCTACAAATTTGACACTTTTGCTTCTGCGGAGGCTATTTTTGGGAGAAAGGTTCTTCAGGCAGTGGTTCCTTCTGTATAATGAGCCTGCCTATCCCTCCCGTCATCCGTGTACTTTTGCTTTGGTATTGGTATCCCAGAAGTAATGATGACCCGTGGACTGATCACACATAACAGAAGAAAACATAATTTATGCTTACCTGATAAATTCCTTTCTTCTGTTGTGTGATCAGTCCACGGCCCGCCCTGTTTTAAGGCAGGTAAATATCTTTTAAATTATACTCCAGTCACCACTTCACCCTTGGTTACTCCTTTCTCGTTGATTCTTGGTCGAATGACTGGGACTGACGTAGAGGGGAGGAGCTATATGCAGCTCTGCTGGGTGAATCCTCTTGCATTTCCTGTTGGGGAGGAGTTATATCCCAGAAGTAATGATGACCCGTGGACTGATCACACAACAGAAGAAAGGAATTTATCAGGTAAGCATAAATTATGTTTTTTTATTTGGTGATGTCTATTATAGACAAAAGAGGGGCACTGCTATGGGTGCAAATATGGCGCCACCATATGCAGACATGTACATGGGAGTATACGAACAGAAATATGTATACCCCAATGAATTGTTTAAAAGGTTTGCTAGCGTATGGTGGCGTTACATAGACGATGTCTTTATGATTTGGTCTGGAAATAATGAAACCCTAATTTTTTTTTTTTTTTTTTTTTTCAAATGCTTTATTAGAAGTTGTCAAAGAAATACATAGAAAAACATTAAGAAAACGTACAAATTGACATCATTTGTTATAGGAAAAAAAAGAAAAAAAAATGCAATTACAACTTCGCTACCGTGTATTCTATTATGTTCACAGTAGTAAGACTCGAGGTTGGCTATTATAGTTGGATTAGATGTGAAGTACCATTCAGCCAGTATCTGAGAGTAAGAAGTAGCTATGTGTAGGAGGACGTTAATGTCCTCATTGCTATAATGAGTTGACCCGGCTGTGTGTGTGTGTTAAGAGAATTAGGTCTAGAGAAGGCGGAAATAAGTGTGACATTGTATGGTCCAGTTCTGAAGGCGTGCGGGGGGGTAAGTTTCTACTGGCTATTTACATATTCCTCCCATAGAAATGATATGTTATAGAATTCGTCTATTCGTTTAGTGTGGGTGTAGTGGTACTTCTCCAATTGGAGGTAGTGGGTAACTTTAGTTTTCCAGGCTGCCAGGGATGGTAGGTTTGTCTTCTTCCAATTGAGTGGGATTAGCCTCTTAGCTGAATTGATCATGATAGTGAGAAGTGTTTGTTTTAGTTTGCATGGGATTTTAGGGAATTTGTTGAAAAGAAAAACCCAGGGTGTGAAGGGGAGCGATGCGCCTAAAGCTTTTTCGATTTCTGGTTTAAGGGAGCGCCAATAGGATGTGGCTATCGGACAATTCCACCAGATATGCGCAAAGGTTGCTGTTGCACCACAATCTCTCCAGCACATGGTGGTCGCGCTGGGAAACAAATGGTGCAATCTGACGGGGGTGTAATACCAGCGGCTTAATAGCTTATGGTTCATCTCTAACATTGATATAGACGATGAGGCTTTCGTCATCTGCTGGAAAATAATTGTCCAGTCTGGCGGGTCTAAAGTAGTTTCCAAATCTGTTTCCCATTTGGCTACGTATGTAGGGGGTGCTGAGTGGGACACCTGTGATAACAGTTTATATGTAAGGGATAGGATTCCCCTCTGTGGGGAAGAGTGGAAGCATATTGCTTCAAATTGAGAGAGGTGTCTTTGCAGGTGAGATTTAAGAGGATGTGTGTATAGATAATGTTTCAACTTTGTGAAAGTGAACCAATTTTGGAAATGTGTCCCAAGGATTTTGCTTATTGCTTGTTGTGGTTGAATCTCCTTACCCTTGTATAAAAGGTGGTGTGGGACTGAGCTGTGTATAAAGGGGGTGGGGTGGGTTGCGGTGGTTGTCTTTATCATAGATGAGAACGGTGTGCTTTTACTGACCGGTGTCAGGGGAGAACATGTGGTGGAGATTTTAGGGTGCTTCTGGAGTATTTTGTCCCACTGTCTGAAGGTTTCGTGTACCAGCCTGGGGGTTGTGTGGGATAGTTTACATTGGACATTGGGAAGCCAGCAGTTCCCGCACAGGAAATATTTATCGGAGAGTGACTGCTCTAATTGGATCCACTCTTTGTTCATGTTGTGCTTGCACCAGTCCACAATTCGCGTGAGGAAAACTGCCTGCCTATAACGCATCAGGTTTGGGGCTCCAATCCCTCCCAACTCTTTTGGGCGATATAAAGTGGAGGTGGCAATACGGGGCCTTTTGTGCGACCATATGAAGCTGTTAATTTGTTTTTGTAGGGAGAATAACAGGCGTTCAGGGATGGGAATTGGGAGAGTTTGCAAAAAGTATAGGATTTTAGGTAAAATGATCATTTTAACCGCGTTGATTTTTCCTAGCCAGGAAAGAGGTTTGTGGTTCCATGAGCCGAGGGTGACTTGAGTTGTCGAATTGAGAATTTTATAGTTTAGGGATATTATAGTTTCCACGGATGGTGAGACGTACACCCCTAGGTATTTGATGGCCTTGGGCTGTATGCGGAAGTGATATAGCTGTTGGATGTTATCTATTACATTTGGGCATAGATGGGTGGCTAGTAGTTCTGACTTTGAGATGTTGATTTTGAAATTGGAGTATAAACCATATGTTTGTAGGACTTGCATCAGCGGGGGTAATGACGTCCCAGCATCCGTGAGCGTTAAAAAGATATCATCCGCATATAAGGTTATTTTATATGTTGCGGGTCCGATCTCTATACCATGGATGTCTAAATTGTGTCTGATATGTATGGCAAGCACTTCCATTGCCAGTATGAATAGAAGAGGTGAGAGCGGACAACCTTGCCTGGTTCCATTCATAATTTTAAACGGGGGTGAGATGGAGTCATTTATTTTGATTTTGGCCTGAGGGTTATTGTAGAGGGTGAATATTTTCCCTATAATTTCTTGGGGAAAGCCGACCCTAAGTCATTTTTTTCACAATTAAATGATAATACTGAGAATATTGAGTTTACCATGCAAAGTAATGTCAAATCTATCAACTTTCTGGATGTTATGGTTTATATAGAGGAATAGATGTTCAAAACAGATATTTTTGTCAAAGAAACTGATAAGAACACCCTGTTATCCTACAATAGCTGTCAACCAGAAAGTACAGTGAAATCCTTACCTAAATCTCAATATATAATGGTTAAACGAATTGTAAGTGATATGAACTCTTGCAAAATAAGATTGCAGGAAATGAGTAACAAATTTACACAAAGAGGTTATCCGAAACAAGTATTAGATACTGAACTAAACAAAGTTAATCAAATTGATAGAAAAGAATTGTTACTTAAGAAGAATAAAAATGTTCAAGAAAATAGGATTCCTTTTATTAGCACATATAATGTTAATAGTAAACAAATATCAGGTATCCTTAAAAAAAAAACATTGGAATACTCTCAGAAATAGTTACACTGAAATTAGTAAGTTCCAAAATTTGCCAATACTTTCTTATAAAAGACAGAGAAACTTACATGATAGTCTCGTTAAAACTGACATAGGGAGTAATAAACATACAAAAACAGAACTTATGCTTACCTGATAAATTACTTTCTCCAACGGTGTGTCCGGTCCACGGCGTCATCCTTACTTGTGGGAATATCTCTTCCCCAACAGGAAATGGCAAAGAGTCCCAGCAAAGCTGGCCATATAGTCCCTCCTAGGCTCCGCCCACCCCAGTCATTCGACCGACGGACAGGAGGAAAAAACAGGAGAAACTATAGGGTGCCGTGGTGACTGTAGTTAGAGAAAATAATTCATCAAACCTGATTAAAAAACCAGGGCGGGCCATGGACCGGACACACCGTTGGAGAAAGTAATTTATCAGGTAAGCATAAATTCTGTTTTCTCCAACATTGGTGTGTCCGGTCCACGGCGTCATCCTTACTTGTGGGAACCAATACCAAAGCTTTAGGACACGGATGAAGGGAGGGAGCAAATCAGGTTACCTAAACAGAAGGCACCACGGCTTGCAAAACCTTTCTCCCAAAAATAGCCTCTGAAGAAGCAAAAGTATCAAATTTGTAAAATTTGGCAAAAGTGTGCAGTGAAGACCAAGTCGCTGCCTTACATATCTGATCAACAGAAGCCTCGTTCTTGAAGGCCCTTGTGGAAGCCACAGCCCTAGTAGAGTGAGCTGTGATTCTTTCAGGAGGCTGCCGTCCGGCAGTCTCGTAAGCCAGTCGGATGATGCTTTTAAGCCAAAAGGAAAGAGAGGTAGAAGTCGCTTTTTGACCTCTCCTTTTACCAGAATAGACGACAAACAAAGAAGATGTTTGTCTGAACTCTTTTGTAGCTTCTAAATAAAATTTTAGAGCACGGACTACATCTAAATTGTGTAGCAAACGTTCCTTCTTTGAAACTGGATTCGGACACAAAGAAGGTACATCTCCTGGTTAATATTTTTGTTGGAAACAACCTTTGGAAGAAAACCAGGCTTAGTACGCAAAACAACCTTATCTGAATGGAACACCAGATAGGGCGGAATACACTGCAGAGCAGATAACTCAGAAACTCTTCTAGCAGAAGAAATAGAAACCAAAAACAAAACTTTCCAAGATAACAACTTAATATCTATGGAATGTAAAGGTTCAAACGGAACCCCTTGGAGAACTGAAAGAACTAGATTTAAACTCCAGGGAGGAGTCAAAGGTCTGTAAACAGGCTTGATCCTAACCAGAGCCTGAACAAATGCTTGAACATCTGGCACAGCTGCCAGTCGTTTGTGTAGTAAGACAGATAAAGCAGAAATCTGTCCCTTTAGAGAACTCGCTGATAATCCTTTATCCAAACCTTCTTGTAGAAAGGAAAGGATCTTAGGAATTTTGATCTTATTCCATGGGAATCCCTTGGATTCACACCAGCAGATATATCTTTTCCATATTTTATGGTAAATTTTTCTAGTTACCGGTTTTCTGGCTTGAACCAGAGTATCTATCACAGAATCTGAAAACCCACGCTTTGATAGAATCAAGCGTTCAATCTCCAAGCCGTCAGCTGGAGGGAGACCAGATTTGGATGTTCGAATGGACCCTGTACAAGAAGGTCCTGTCTCAAAGGTAGCTTCCATGGTGGAACCGATGACATATTCACCAGGTCTGCATACCAAGTCCTGCGTGGCCACACAGGAGCTATCAAGATCACCGAGGCCCTCTCCTGATTGATCCTGGCTACCAGCCTGGGAATGAGAGGAAACGGTGGAAACACATAAGCTAGGTTGAAGGTCCAAGGCGCTACTAGTGCATCCACTAGAGTCGCCTTGGGATCCCTGGATCTGGACCCATAGCAAGGAACCTTGAAGTTCTGATGAGACGCCATCAGAACCATGTCTGGAATGCCCCATAATTGAGTTCATTGGGTAAAGATCTCCGGGTGAAGTTCCCACTCCCCCGGATGGAATGTCTGACGACTCAGATAATCCGCCTCCCAGTTTTCCACTCCTGGGATGTGGATCGCAGATAGGTGGCAGGAGTGATCCTCTGCCCATTTTTGGTCACTTCTCTCATCGCCAGGGAACTCCTTGTTCCCCCCTGATGATTGATATAAGCAACAGTCGTCATGTTGTCTGATTGGAATCTTATAAATCTGTCCATTGCTAGTTGAGGCCAAGCCCTGAGAGCATTGAATATCGCTCTCAGTTACTGAATGTTTATCGGGAGAAGAGACTCTTCCCGAGACCATAGTCCCTGAGCTTTCAGGGATTCCCAGACCGCGCCCCAGCCCACTAGACTGGCGTCGGTCGTGACGATGACCCACTCTGGTCTGCGGAAGCTCATTCCCTGGGACATGTGGTCCAGGGTTAGCCACCAACGGAGTGAGTCTCTGGTCTTCTGATCTACTTGAATCACTGGAGACAAGTCTGTATAGTCCCCATTCCACTGTTTCAGCATGCACAGTTGTAATGGTCTTAGATGAATTTGCGCAAAAGGAACTATGTCCATTGCTGCAACCATCAACCCTACTACTTCCATGCACTGAGCTACGGAAGGACGAGGAATAGAATGAAGAACTTGACAAGCGTTTAGAAGTTTTGACTTTCTGACTTCTGTCAGGAAAATCCTCATTTCTAAAGAATCTATTATTGTTCCCAAGAAAGGAACTCTTGTTGACGGAGACAGGGAACTTTTTTCTATGTTCACCTTCCATCCGTGAGATCTGAGAAAGGCCAGAACGATGTCTGTGTGAGCCTTTGCCTTTGAGAGAGACGACGCTTGTATCAGAATGTCGTCCAAGTAAGGTACTACTGCAATGCCCCTTGGTCTTAGAACCGCTAGAAGGGACCCGAGTACCTTTGTGAAAATCCTTGGAGCAGTGGCTAACCCAAATGGGAGGGCCACAAACTGGTAATGTTTGTCCAGAAAGGCGAACCTTAGGAACTGATGATGATCCTTGTGGATAGGTATATGTAGATACGCATCCTTTAGGTCCACGGTAGTCATAAATTGACCTTCCTGGATTGTAGGTAGAATCGTTCGAATGGTCTCCATTTTGAACGATGTAACCCTGAGAAATTTGTTTAGGATTTTTAAATCCAGAATTGGTCTGAAAGTTCCCTCTTTTTTTGGGAACTACAAACAGATTTGAGTAAAATCCCATTCCCTGTTCCGCCGTTGGAACTGGGTGTATCACTCCCATTTTTAACAGGTCTTCTACACAATGCAAGAATGCCTGTCTCTTTATTTGGTTTGAGGATAAGTGAGACATGTGGAACCTTCCCCTTGGGGGTAGTTCCTTGAATTCCAGAAGATAACCCTGAGAGACTATTTCTAGTGCCCAGGGATCCTGAACATCTCTTGCCCAAGCCTGAGCAAAGAGAGAGAGTCTGCCCCCTACTAGATCCGGTCCGGATCGGGGGCTACTCCTTCATGCTGTTTTGTTAGCAGCAGCAGGCTTCTTGGCCTGCTTACCCTTTTTCCAGCCTTGCATCGGTTTCCAGGCTGGTTTGGTTTGTGAAGCATTACCCTCTTGTTTAGAGGATGCGGAATTAGAGGCCGGTCCGTTCCTGAAATTGCGAAAGGAACGAAAATTAGACTTATTCTTGGCTTTGAAAGGCCTATCTTGTGGGAGGGCGTGGCCCTTTCCCCCAGTGATGTCTGAGATAATCTCTTTCAATTCTGGCCCAAAGAGAGTTTTACTCTTGAAGGGGATATTAAGCAATTTTGTCTTGGATGATACATCCGCTGACCAAGACTTTAGCCAAAGCGCTCTGCGCGCCACAATTGCAAACCCTGAATTTTTCGCCGCTAATCTAGCTAATTGCAAATTGGCATCTAAAATAAAAGAATTAGCCAACTTGAGTGCGTGAACTCTGTCCATAACCTCCTCATACGGAGTCTCTCTACTGAGCGACTTTTCTAGTTCCTCGAACCAGAACCACGCTGCTGTAGTGACAGGAACAATGCACGAAATGGGTTGCAGGAGGTAACCTTGCTGTACAAAAATCTTTTTAAGCAAACCCTCCAATTTTTTATCCATAGGATCTTTGAAAGCACAATTATCCTCCATAGGAATAGTAGTGCACTTGTTTAGAGTAGAAACTGCCCCCTCGACCTTAGGGACTGTCTGCCATAAGTCCTTTCTGGGGTCGACCATAGGAAATAATTTCTTAAATATAGGAGGGGGGACAAAAGGTATGCCAGGCTTCTCCCACTCCTTATTCACTATGTCCGCCACCCGCTTGGGTATAGGAAAAGCGTCGGGGTGCACCGGAACCTCTAGGAACTTGTCCATCTTGTCCACTTGTCCATCTTGCATAATTTTTCTGGAATGACCAGGTTGTCACAATCATCCAGCGTAGATAACACCTCCTTAAGCAGTGCGCGGAGATGCTCTAATTTAAATTTAAATGTCACAACATCAGGTTCAGCTTGTTGAGAAATTTTTCCTGAATCTGAAATTTCCCCATCTGACAAAACCTCCCTCATGGCCCCTTCAGATTGGTGTGAGGGTATGACAGAGCAATTATCATCAGCGCCCTCCTGCTCTTCAGTGTTTAAAACAGAGCAATCGCGCTTTCTCTGATATGTAGGCATTTTGGATAAAATATTTGCTATGGAGTTATCCATTACTGCCGTCAATTGCTGCATAGTAATAAGCATTGGCGCGCTAGAAGTACTAGGGGCCTCCTGCGTGGGCAAAACTGGCGTAGACACAGAAGGAGATGATGTAGAACTATGTCTACTCCCTTCATCTGATGAAACATCTTGGGCAATTTTACTATCTGTGGCAGCACTGTCCTTACTTTGCTTGGACGCTATGGCACAATTATTACACAATTTTGAAGGGGGAGACACATTGACTTTCATACATATAGAACATAGCTTATCTGAAGGTACAGACATGTTAAACAGGCTTAAACTTGTCAAAAAAGCACAAAAACCGTTTTAAAACAAAAACGTTACTGTCTCTTTAAATTTTAAACAGTGCACACTTTATTACTGAATATGTGAAAAAGTATGAAGGAATTATTCACCACAGTGTCTTAAAGCATTAAAAGTATTGCACACCAAATTTCAGAGCTTTAACCCTTAAAATAACGAAACCGGAGCAGGTTACAGTTTTAACCCCTCTACAGTCCCAGCTACAGCCTTTGCTGCGACTTTACCAAACCCAGGGGGGAATACGATACCAAATGAAGCCTTCTAGGAACCTTTCCAACTAATTTCAGATCCACACACATGCATCTGCATGTCTTGCTCTCAAAAGTAACTGCGCAGTAATGGCGCGAAAATGAGGCTCAGCCTACAACTGGGAAGGCCCTTCCTGACTGGAAAGGTGTCTAACTCAGTGCCTGACGTTAAAAAACGTTCCCCAAGCTTATAAGTGTGAATTTCAAGCATAAACATGTATAAAATGCTCAAATAAAGCAATCGAATTTGCCCATAAAAGTGTCTACCAGTTTTACAGCCCATATTAAGCCCTTTATTCTGTTTGAGACTAAGAAAATGGCTTACCGGTCCCCATGAGGGGAAATGACAGCCTTCCAGCATTACACAGTCTTGTTAGAAATATGGCTAGTCATACCTTAAGCAGAAAAGTCTGCTAACTGTTTCCCCCAACTGAAGTTACTTCATCTCAACAGTCCTATGTGGAAACAGCAAACAATTTTAGTTACTGCTGCTAAAATCATCTTCCTCTCACAAACAGAACTCTTCCTCTTTTTCTGTTTCAGAGTAAATAGTACATACCAGCACTATTTTAAAATAACAAACTCTTGATAGTAGAATAAAAAAACTACAACTAAACACCACATACTCTTAACCATCTCTGTGGAGATGTTGCCTGTGCAACGGCAAAGAGAATGACTGGGGTGGGCGGAGCCTAGGAGGGACTATATGGCCAGCTTTGCTGGGACTCTTTGCCATTTCCTGTTGGGGAAGAGATATTCCCACAAGTAAGGATGACGCCGTGGACCGGACACACCAATGTTGGAGAAATTAGCGGAATGGTGTAAAAGCCGGAACGGAACAGGCCGGAACAGGCCATTTATGAAGGAAATTTATTTCAAATATAATGGGATGTGTTAGAGACTCTTGAGAACAATTTTAGGAACAAGAATATTTGTGATATAATAATTAATTAACCCTTTAACTACCAAAATAGTGTCCGGAACCAAACATAAAAGCCCGGAACAGCACCTTCCCAGAAAACCAGATACACCAAATTCACAAGTCAAATGTGACTAAATGTAATAAGTGTAATCAGCCACAAACCATCCACAGAAACCACATTATGATATCTGTTCCAGCCTTTAATACACTTTTTTATAAAAAGTGACGGAGCGGCACCTTTCCAGCAAAATATACAGACCAAATTCACCAGCCACACATAACTAGATGTGATAAGCGTAATCAACTACAAACCATCCACAGAAACCACGTTCCAATACCCGTTCCGGCCTGTAAAATGCTTTTTCATGAAAAATGATGGAACAGCACCTTACCAGCAAACCAAATACACCAAATTCACTAGTCACACATGACTAAATGTTATAAGTGTAATCAGCCACAAACCATCCACAAAAACCACATTATGATATCTGTTCCGGCCTTTAATACACTTTTTTAAAAAGTGACGGAATGGCACCTAACCAGCAAAATATACAGACCAAATTCACCAGCCACACATAACTAGTTGTGATAAGTGTAATCAACCACAAACCATCCATAGAAACCACGTTCCAATACCCGTTCCAACCTGTAAAACGCTTTTTCATGAAAAGTGACGGAACGGCACCTTACCAGCAAACCAGATGCACCAAATTCACCAGTCACACATAACTAAATGTTATAAGTGTAATCAGCCACAAACCATCCACAGAAACCACAACATTATGATATCTGTTCCGGCCTTTAATACACTTTTTTTATAGAAAAGTGACAGAACGGCACCTTCCCAGCAAAATATACAGACCAAATTCACCAGCCACACATAACTAGATGTGATAAGTGTAATCAACCACAAACCATCCACAGAAACCACGTTCCAATACCCGTTCCGGCCTGTAAAATGCTTTATCATGAAAAGTGACGGAACGGCACCTTACCAGCAAACAAGATACACCAAATTCACCAGTCACACATGACTAAATTTTATAAGTGTAATCAGCCACAAACCATCCACAGAAACCACATTATGATATCTGTTCCAGCCTTTAATACACTTTTTTATAAAAAGTGACGGAACGGCACCTTCCCAGCAAAATATACAGACCAAATTCACCAGCCACACATAACTAGATGTGGTAAGTGTAATCAACCACAAACCATCCACAGAAACCACGTTCCAATAGGCGTTCCGGCCTGTAAAACGCTTTTTCATGAAAAGTGACGGAACAGCACTTTACCCCAGCAAACCAGATACACCAAATTCACCAGTCACACATAACTAAATGTTATAAGTGTAATCAGCCACAAACCATCCACAGAAACCACATTATGATATATGTTCCGGCCTTTAATACACTTTTTTTATAAAAAGTGACGGAATGGCACCTTCCCAGCAAAAAATACAGACCAAACTCACCAGCCACACATAACTAGATGTGATAAGTGTAATCAACCACAAACCATACACAGAAACCACGTTCCAATACCCGTTCCGGCATGTAAAACACTTTTTCATGAAAAGTGACGGAACGGCACCTTACCAGCAAACCAGATACACCAAAATCACCAGTCACACATGACTAAAAGTTATAAGTGTAATCAGCCACAAACCATCCACAGAAACCACATTATGATATCTGTTCCGGCCTTTAATACACTTTTTTTTATAAAAAGTGACGGAACGGCACCTTCCCAGCAAAATATACAGACCAAATTCACCAGCCACACATAACTAGATGTGATAAGTGTAATCAACCACAAACCATCCACAGAAACCACGTTCCAATACCCGTTCCGGCCTGTAAGATGCTTTTTCATGAAAAGTGACGGAACGGCACCTTACCAGCAAACAAGATACACCAAATTCACCAGTCACACATGACTAAATGTTATAAGTGTAATCAACCACAAACCATCCACAGAAACCACATTATGATATCTGTTCCAGCCTTTAATACACTTTTTTATTAAAAGTGACGGAACGGCACCTTCCCATCAAAATATACAGACCAAATTCACCAGCCACACATAACTAGATGTGGTAAGTGTAATCAACCACAAACCATCCACAGAAACCACGTTCCAATAGGCGTTCCGGCCTGTAAAACGCTTTTTCATGAAAAGTGACGGAACAGCACTTTACCCCAGCAAACCAGATACACCAAATTCACCAGTCACACATAACTAAATGTTATAAGTGTAATCAGCCACAAACCATCCACAGAAACCACATTATGATATATGTTCCGGCCTTTAATACACTTTTTTTATAAAAAGTGACGGAATGGCACCTTCCCAGCAAAAAATACAGACCAAACTCACCAGCCACACATAACTAGATGTGATAAGTGTAATCAACCACAAACCATACACAGAAACCACGTTCCAATACCCGTTCCGGCATGTAAAACACTTTTTCATGAAAAGTGACGGAACGGCACCTTACCAGCAAACCAGATACACCAAAATCACCAGTCACACATGACTAAAAGTTATAAGTGTAATCAGCCACAAACCATCCACAGAAACCACATTATGATATCTGTTCCGGCCTTTAATACACTTTTTTTTATAAAAAGTGACGGAACGGCACCTTCCCAGCAAAATATACAGACCAAATTCACCAGCCACACATAACTAGATGTGATAAGTGTAATCAACCACAAACCATCCACAGAAACCACGTTCCAATACCCGTTCCGGCCTGTAAGATGCTTTTTCATGAAAAGTGACGGAATGGCACCTTACCAGCAAACAAGATACACCAAATTCACCAGTCACACATGACTAAATGTTAAAAGTGTAATCAACCACAAACCATCCACAGAAACCACATTATGATATCTGTTCCAGCCTTTAATACACTTTTTTATTAAAAGTGACGGAACGGCACCTTCCCATCAAAATATACAGACCAAATTCACCAGCCACACATAACTAGATGTGGTAAGTGTAATCAACCACAAACCATCCACAGAAACCATGTTCCAATACCCGATCTGGCCTGTAAAATGCTTTTTCATGAAAAGTGACGGAACGGCACCTTACCAGCAAACCAGATACAAAAAATTCACCAGTCACACATGACTAAATGTTATAAGTGTAATCAGCCACAAACCATCCACAGAAACCACATTATGATATCTGTTCCGGCCTTTAATACACTTTTTTATAAAAAGTGACGGAACGGCACCTTCCCAGCAAAATATACAGACCAAATTCACCAGCCACACATAACTAGATGTGATAAGTGTAATCAACCACAAACCATCCACAGAAACCACGTTCCAATACCCGTTCCAGCCTGTAAAACGCTTTTTCATGAAAAGTGACGGAACAGCACTTTACCAGCAAACCAGATACACCAAATTCACCAATCATACATAACTAAATTTTATAAGTGTAATCAGCCACAAACCATCCACAGAAACCACATTATGATATCTGTTCCGGCCTTTAATACACTTTTTAATAAAAAGTGACGGAACGGCACCTTCCCAGCAAAATATACAGACCAAATTCACCAGCCACACATAACTAGATGTGATAAGTGTAATCAACCACAAACCATACACAGAAACCACGTTCCAATACCCGTTCTGGCATGTAAAACGCTTTTTCATGAAAAGTGACGGAACAGCGCCTTACCAGCAAACGAGATACACCAAAATCACCAGTCACACATGACTAAATGTTATAAGTGTAATTAGCCACAAACCATCCACAGAAACCACATTATGATATCTGTTCCAGCCTTTAATACACTTTTTTATAAAAAGTGACGGAACGGCAACTTCCCAGCAAAATATACAGACCAAATTCACCAGCCACATATAACTAGATGTGATAAGTGTAATCAACCACAAACCATCCACAGGAACCACGTTCCAATACCCGTTCCGGCATGTAAAACACTTTTTCATGAAAAGTGACGGAACGGCACCTTACCAGCAAACCAGATACACCAAAATCACCAGTCACACATGACTAAAAGTTATAAGTGTAATCAGCCACAAACCATCCACAGAAACCACATTATGATATCTGTTCCGGCCTTTAATACACTTTTTTATAAAAAGTGACTGGTGAATTTGGTGTATCTGGTTTGCTGGTAAGGTGCCGTTTCGTCAGTTTTCATGAAAAAGCGTTTTACAGGCCGGAACGGGTATTGGAACGTGGTTTCTGTGGATGGTTTGTGGTTGATTACACTTATCACATCTAGTTATGTGTGGCTGGTGAATTTGGTCTATATATTTTGCTGGGAAGGTGCCGTTCCATCACTTTTTATAAAAAAAAGTGTATTAAAGGCCGGAACAGATATTATAATGTGGTCTCTGTGGATGGTTTGTGGCTGATTACACTTATAACATTTAGTTGTGTGTGACTAGTGAATTTGGTGTATCTGTTTGCTGGTAAGGTGCCGTTCCGTCACTTTTCATGAAAAAGCGTTTTACAGGCCGGAACAGGTATTGAAACGTGGTTTCTGTGGATGGTTTGTGGTTGATTACACTTATCACATCTAGTTATGTGTGGCTGGTGAATTTGGTCTGTATATTTTGCTGGTTAGGTGCCGTTCCATCACTTTTTATAAAAAAGTGTAATAAAGGCCGGAACAGATATCATAATGTGGTTTCTGTGGATGGTTTGTGGCTAATTACACTTATAACATTTAGTTATGTGTGACTGGTGAATTTGGTGTATCTGGTTTGCTGGTAAGGTGCTGTTCCGTCACTTTTCATGAAAAAACATTTTTCAGGCCGGAACGGGTATTGGAACGTGGTTTCTGTGGATGGTTTGTGGTTGATTACACTTATCACATCTAGTTATGTGTGGCTGGTGAATTTGGTCTGTATATTTTGCTGGGAAGGTGCCGTTCCATCACTTTTTATAAAAAAGTGTATTAAAGGCCGGAACAGATATCATAGAGTGGTTTCTATGGATGGTTTGTGGCTGATTACACTTATAACATTTAGTTATGTGTAACTGGTGAATTTGGTGTATCTGGTTTGCTGGTAAGGTGCCGTTCCGTCACTTTTCATGAAAAAGCGTTTTACAGGCCGGAACGGGTATTGGAACGTGGTTTCTGTGAATGGTTTGTGGTTGATTACACTTATCACATCTAGTTATGTGTGACTGGTGAATTTGGTCTGTATATTTTGCTGGGTAGGTGCCGTTCCGTCACTTTTTATAAAAAAGTGTATTAAAGGCCGGAACAGATATCATAATGTGGTTTCTGTGGATGGTTTGTGGCTAATTACACTTATAACATTTACTCATGTGTGACTGGTGAATTTGGTGTATCTGGTTTGCTGGTAAGGTGTTGTTCCGTCACTTTTCATGAAAAAGCGTTTTACAGGCCGGAACCAGTGGCGTCACTAGGGGGGGGGCGGGGGGGGCGGGCCGCACCCGGGTGACACCCACCAGGGGGTGACACCAAAAAAAAAAAAAAAAAAAAATTTTTTTTTTTTTTTTTTTTTTAAATTTTATTGAAATTCAAAGAAATACAATGTTGAGATGCATAGATTTTTTTTTTATTAGAGGGGCTGGCATTTGTGAACATTGGTGGGACTGGGGAAGATGTAGACACACAATTTTTTTGCGCCTTGAGCCAGTGCTGCAATTTCAACAAAGTTTTCCAGGCTGCTTTTGCTTGTTTGTACTTTGCTTCTCCCCTGCCCAATTTCGCTATGAATGTTGTGGGCATGCCATGGGGCTTGCAAAGTTGCGCTGCTAGCCTAAACCTGCCTGCCTATCTGTGCTCACTGCTCAGTGACATGTGGAGCAGTGGAGTCACTCACTGCTGTGCTGTCTCTCTAAACGGGAACTGGCAAATCATGAGGGGATGCCTGGCACCTGACCGCATGACTGTTTGACACTGTCTTTAAAGTGAAGGAGCCACGTATGATGCCCACCAGACCATTACGGTTACGGTACACTAAGTGCACACTGAACAGGTAGGAGGGCGGGCGGGGGTCTGGGGGTGGGCAGAGTGCAGAGGTGATTGGCCATAAGAAGCGGTAGGCACGCGGCCCGGGGCTGTGCACTGACAGACTTGGAACAGAGTCAGAGAGCAGAATTTTCATAGTTTGCACCTAAAACTTTTCTTTAGTGATTTATTTTTAGAGTGCTCTGTTTATCTTTCATTTGATGCTCTGCTGAGTCAGGGAGCAGCTCTAGGCATGAGCTTTATAATTAATGCAGTGCAGTTTACATATTTTGTATGTGTGTGTCTGAGTTTTTGTGTGTGTGTGTGTGTGTGTATATCAGTGTCTTTGTGTGTGTGTTTTTGTGTGTGTGTCTGAGTGTGTTTCCAAGTGTTTGTGTGTGCATCTGAGTATGTTTTAAGTGTGTCTGAGTGTTTGTATGTGTGTTTGCCTGTGTTTTTGTGTGTGTCTGCTTTCTGGGGGGGGGGGGGGTGACACCATAACTTACCGCACCGGGTGACACCAACCCTAGTGACGCCACTGGCCGGAACGGGTATTGGAACGTGGTTTCTGTGAATGGTTTGTGGTTGATTACACTTATCACATCTAGTTATGTGTGGCTGGTGAATTTGGTCTGTATATTTTGCTGGAAAGGTGCCGTTCCGTCACTTTTTATAAAAAAAGTGTATTAAAGGCTGGAACAGATATCATAATGTGGTTTCTGTGGGTAGTTTGTGGCTGATGACACTTATAACATTTAGTTATGTGTAATTGGTGAATTTGGTGTATCTGGTTTGCTGGTAAGGTGCCGTTCCGTCACTTTTCACAAAAAAGCGTTTTACAGGCCGGAACGGGTATTGGAACGTGGTTTCTGTGAGTGGTTTGTGGCTGATTACACTTATTACATTTAGTCACATGTGACTTTTGAATTTGGTGTATCTGGTTTTCTGGGAAGGTGCTGTTCCGGGCTTTTATGTTTGGTTCCGGACACTATTTTGGTAGTTAAAGGGTTAATTAATTATTATATCACAAATATTCTTGTTCCTAAAATTGTTCTCAAGAGTCTCTAAAACATCCCATTATATTTAAAATCAATTTCCTTCATAAAAGGCCTGTTCCGGCCTGTTCCGTTCCGTTCCGGCTTTTACACCGTTCCGAAATTAGCATCTAGCAAATAAGGAACTTTCCTGTGTTATAATTGCTCTCACTGTAATAGTGTTATAAGAGGAGACAAAGTAGCACATCCTCAAATGGTGAAAAGATATAACATTAATGGTCTATATACTTGTCAGTCAGACCATGTTGTTTATTTACTAAAGTGTCCTTGTGGACTCACACAACACAAATATACTATAAGAAAGGGTGTTCTAGATTTACCAGTTTCTGCTAACTTTAAAGAAAACAACTATGATGTTAGTCAATTAAGATTCCAAGTATTGGCACATATAACCAAACAGAAGAGGTCAGGATAGAATTAAGAAGTTAAAACAAAGAGAAGTAATATGGATCAATAGATTAGATAGCATGTATCCCAAGGGACTAAATAGGAACTATAATCTTTTTTTATTTTTGTGAATTAAACTTCTTTATTCATTAATTTCTGTATTTTCTCTTTTATACAGATCAAGATTCTCATAGGACTCAAGAATCCAAATAAGAAGTTTAATGATACACAAAACTAATAAATATTTGATGTCCATGATTAGATTTATCAGCAGAAAAATCTCATAAATAAGATTATAAATAAACAAAAAAAAATTAATTATTTCTTTCGAATAAAAAAAAATATGTAATTAAGTTCTTACTTTGTTTAAAAATTACTACACTTTATAGAAGTTTTTCAATAAATATTCTTAGCTAGTGATGATTTTATAATTTTCCCCTTTTGTTAGCCATCGTAAAGGTAACACTTCTTAATGATTAAAAAATTGTTTGTTAGTTAGTATAGTATTAGAATTTATTTTGTTTTTTTTTATATAAATATATATATATATATATACACAAATTCACATATAACAAACAAAGAAACATAATTATAGAATTTAACTTAATTTTGTTAATATAAAGTCATGATTGAGACAAAAAAGTATTGTATTATTTTATGATAAATAATATCACATGACAAATGTAACTAATGAGTGCACAGTGTGTGTTTTAAACAGTACTGTCTCTTTAAATGTTAATCACCTGAATGTTTTGCAACTGTATTTTGATTTATTCACAGCCTATAAATTGTAGGCATTATTTATGTGTTTAAGAGGAACACACAAGATTGCAGGCACTACTAGCTTAGTGAAAAATAAAAATCCATTTATTAGAAACATTAAAAAAGTGAACACCCAGACAAAGTAAAAACAGAAAAAGAACTGTCTTACGCTTTTCGTGCCCCCCTAGTGGCGCTTAATCATAGACTGCCAGTCTATATAATAATAAATTATTTTTCACTAACCTAGTAGTGCCTGCAATCTCGTGTGTTTCTGGCCTGATCCCCCGCCTGCTATGGCACTTCGGGTGTGTTGGAAAGCAGTCACTTTATACTTGTTTTCCTCTTCTACGACCAGTGGTTTTGACCGTGTTCCGGATCCCCCTTGTTGCATATTAATTATGTGTTTGATCACTTGGCTTGAGAAAGGGCAAAGCCCGAAATGTTGCCTATGTTTTACTGCTTGAAAATAAATCACTAAAATATTCTTTTGGAGTGCTGCAGCCCTTTCTTCTATTATATATATATATATATATATATATATATATATATATATATATATATATATATATATATATATATATATATATATATATATATATATATATATATATCCCTTTTTATCCCTTTTAAAAAAAAATTCTATATAAAAATATATTTTTTTTAATTAAATTTTTGCACAGTCACAATATCCATTGAAAGTATAGGGTGTGCTAAACCTTCTCTGGTAAATCTGTTTTACCGTGGATTTTTAATATCAATTTGTATGCTAATTTAAGCACTGCCCAGAAATATTGATATTGCATCCTACGCTATCATTATTGCTCCACTTGTAATCTGGGTCTATGTATGGTGGGAAGAAGCAGAGTAGATTTAAGTTTAATATAAAGTAGGTATAAAGTAGATAGTATTTAGGTAGGATATTTGTGTTTGCTGAGATTGGTATTTCTGTGTAATAGAAATATCCATCCAATTAAATGGATAAGTATTTTTTCAGAGTTTAGTATGCTATGTAGGATATTAATGCTAAGAGCTTCAATTTTACTGTATCAATATGTAATAAATTATCTCAGTAATAGCCTCAGTAATTGAGAAAACTGTAGGCAATAAAGAGAGCAACCCTTTAACTGAAAGGAATAGCAATAGCTAATACTTCAGTTTTTTATAAGCATATAAGTTTTTTATAAGCATAAAAGTGGTTCTATAAAAAAAACAGAGAAAACCTGAAGAAAACAGAGCAATAGCAGGATGAAGCTGTTAGATTAGGACACTGGTTTTCAAAGTGTGAGGCGAGCTTCCCCAGGGAAGTGCTAGAGCATATAAGGGGAGCCGCAGGGGGGCGCTAAAGCATATGAGGGGAGGCACCAGAACAGTGACACTATCTTATGGAAACCACAACTAATAAGAACCGGCGACAATGACACTTGCCATATTGTGGTAGAATAAGGTAAAGGGCAGGATGTAGGTGGAAGAAAGGCAATATCACTCAGACACTGCATTGCTTTTATTGTCTGCTTTTATTGTCTTGATCAGTGACTTGCATTTAACACAAGAATAACAAAGTGCAAAAGTGAAGCTCTCTCTTTTGGTTGAGCAGAATCAGCTCTTGAGACCTTTGTGTGAACTCTAGATCAAATTCCCCAAATTAAAATTAAAAATAAATTTTACAATTTTAAAGAGAAGTAACATCTATTATGGGGGGACATTGTTTTGTAAATTTCATCAGGAGAGGCCCACTGCCTAAGACTTTGAAAACACTTTGATTGGTACATGGGGTCTGTTTCTGAAGTAACAGTTGAAAATCCATAAACAACCTTAAACATTAAAAATGTAGGAACAGAAGATATGGAACCACTTCCTATAATGCCTCAGGAAGCACTGCAAATCACTACCTCCATAGGAAATTTAATTGGCCTTACAGTAAAAAAAAAAAATAACGTTTAATTTGTTGGAGATTAAATCTCCTTTACTCTAGCCTTAAATTGTGGCCTCTTATCACAAACAACTGTTCTGGAATAAACAGCACTTCTGCCGACTCTGTATTTTGGCCTTAAATATATTTATATTTTATATATTGCCGGTCCTCCATTGATTGGTCGCCTCTAGCGGGTTGGGGCTCAATTCTGGTCCGGCACTGAGTTCAAGAAGCCTGGATAGGCTGAGGAGGTTTTGCCAGCGTTTCCAGCGTTTTAGTGCATTTCTGTGACAAAATATGCATTGTCATGCACAATGCCGATTATTTAAAGTATTGGAGATATTTTAAAAGGTATTTAAGCTGCTTGCTATTATCGCAAACATAAATATATATATTAAAAATGTATGTTTATGTTTAAAATAATATTAAGCAAACATTAAATCCATTTTAAGATATCTACAATAGTTTAAACAATATGCATTGTACATGACAAAGCATATTATTTAAACATTGACCCCAAATCTGACATAACCTAAAACTAACGGTATAAGCAAAGGCCCAAATCATAAATATTTAATATTTAAATGATGCATTATTATGTACAATGCATAATGTTTAAATATTTGCATAAAAATTAAATTGTGACTACTGTTGCTTGTTGTCTTTTATTATTTCTAAATAAATACAGTATAGTTAAAATTATAGATGTACATGATTGCATGCCTGTTATGTAAATATATAATATAATGATACTGACTACTATAACAAATATATATTAACATACAGTACTGTGCAAAAGTCTTAGTCCACCATTATATTTATTGTTTTAGCAATGGTATAATGACCCATGGCCGGACTGTTATCCAACGGACGCTTGTCCGACAGACATTTGTCCGACGGATAATATTCCGAAAGACATTTATCTGGCTGCTGGGGGGGAATGAGGCTTAAAAACCACGGTTTTAGCTAAAACATTTTTAATAGTGGACTGACAAAAGACAAATAAATGAACTTATATATAACATAAATATATAATAATCTTCTTTGCTATATATACATATACATTTATATATATATATATATATATATATTTATACATACATATATATTATATATTAACTTACATATACATATTATAATATATTAACTTGAAATTATATTATGTGTTAAAAGTACAACGTGAGGGTAGGGACCCATGGATAGGTTCCCAGAGGCAGTTGCGGCGCCCCAGTTACTGATTGTAACAGAAAATTTTGGATCGTATGTGCCCTCAGCTGAATGTCTCTTGATTTATTTAAGTAAATCTTATATATTATGTGCTATTGACTTTAAAAAGTCTAATCTTGAGTATTCACTGTATTTTTCTAAAATTTTCTTTATCCTGTTGTTTATGATTTCATTTTTTTTTTTTGTTTTCTCAGTTCAACTCCAGAATAATTTTTTTCAATTGTTAACTCCCATTCTGCTTGTTCCTTTCTTATTTTTGAAACTAGTCTGCAAATGCTTGGGTGGGTTACAGACATTTATTGGTCAAATGCTCTGTGCCATCCTTCTAGCTGTTTGTTCTAGGTAACCCTAGTTTTGTTCTTTCAAAAGTGTTTCACATCGTAATATCGAGAGTAGGTTATCTTCTTGTACCTTGTTGTAGTTCGCCAATCCAGGTTTTTTCAAAATAATTTAAAAATTCAGATAAAATGTTACTGTTTTGTTTTTCTATTGATTTTACAAAGTTGTTTTTTACAAAAACGTTTCAACTACATCTTCCACTGGCACAAATTCTAATGCTTCTAAGCATTTTATGATCAGAGCATTTTTTTATTATTATACCATATTTTTAAGCCCAAAGATTGTATTTTTCTCCACAGGCATTGGGAAAAATGGAAAAAGAATCCATAAATTATTGTATTTTGTAAAAAAAAATTGTCAAGCAATTTATTGCTGTTCTTTCAAATTCTACAGTAATTGATATAGGATTAATATCTGGATTTTTTTTTTATATAATAGTAAAAATTAAATTATAAGTTTCCTGATTTTTATTTTTTGATATGCAGTATACTAATGGTATGGTATGGTTATCTTCTATGAAAATGTATTGTATACAACTGAAAACCTAAAGGAGCTGAGTCAAATGTTCCGTCACAGAGCCAGTGTTGTTTTTTTGATAGAAGATCTACACTTTTTTTTTGTAGAATTATTACATTTTCACTTTCGTGCATGATGAAATCTTCTCCTCTGGTTGTTTTTCTTAATTCATCATTTAAAATGTTTCCATTTGGTGTTGTTCGCTGTCGACGTATCAGTCCGGCAAGAGTTTCTTTTTTAGGTAGTGCTCCTGCTGCTTCAAGGGGGAAATTAGATGTGCAATTTTGTATTATGCTTGATGTTACTTCCTCTGAATTTTTAGCAACTTCTTTTATTTTTTCAATTGTTTTCATAGATAAAATTCTTGCTGCATCAGGTGGATGTGAATGATTTGATATATATTTTTCAATTATATCTTTAATGGTTTTTAGCCTTCCTCCACAAAAACCTTTAATTTCACATCTCCAATATGTTACATTTACTTTTTTTTTTGTCTACAATGTATGCATAACCTTAATGTAACATTTTTCTTCCTCCTTTACACGTTTCTTCCTCCTTTACATGTCTTTATGAACTCCATTTTTTTTATTTTGATATGGTTTTTTTAATTTATTTATTTAAGTGTTTGTGTTGTCTTTTTTACCTCAGTAGTGCACAATATATATTTAAATCCTCCGCTTTTTTAGTGATGACATTTACGCAATTACGTAATTGCGTGATTGTGCTGTTTAGCATGCAGTCAGAAACAGTGTATCTCAGACATATGTCTGATGGACGAATGTGCTTCGGCATTTACTAGAATAAAAAAACACAATATGTATATGCTGTATTAAAAAAAACAGAATAGAAATCAGAAAATAAATGCTTCTATAGGCTAAAGTGGCAAGTACATATTGCAAGCCATAAGCTCATTTGAGCCTTGGCTCTCTGAGTCTAAAGTGGCTGCTGTTAAATGTCCCTTTAATTCCTGTTTGAATCTCTGGTAACCATTTGCTCTGTCTCCATATTGTCTACCTGTAATCATTTTATCATATACTTTGTATAATTGTAATGCATCCTGCCACCCTCCTTCCCCCCTCTAATTTGCAAGTGTTTAACTCCTGGCTAGCCCAACTACTTTTAATCAGCTGCACAGAATTATTCCATCACACTCATTTCTACATATTGCAAGCCATAAGCTCATTTGAGCCTTGGCTCTCTGAGTCTAAAGTGGCTTTTTGATTAAAAGTGACGGAGTTACTCACTGGAGTTAGACACTGGAGGTTGAAACTGCAGACCAACTAACAGGTAAACTTAATAACTATACACATACACAATGCTCTCCATGTCTTTTCTGCTCTCTCTGTCTGCCCTTCTCCTAAAAATCAAAATTTATGCTTACCTGATAAATTTATTTCTCTTGTGGTGTATCCAGTCTACGGGTTCATCCATTACTTGTGGGATATTCTCCTTCCCAACAGGAAGCTGCAAGAGGACACCCACAGCAGAGCTGTCTATATAGCTCCTCCCCTAACTGCCACCCCCAGTCATTCGACCAAAGACAAGCAAGAAAAAAAGGAGAAACTATAGGGTGCAGTGGTGACTGTAGTTTAAAAATAAAAAACACCTGCCTTAAAATGACAGGGCGGGCCGTGGACTGGATACACCACAAGAGAAATAAATTTATCAGGTAAGCATAAATTTTGTTTTCTCTTGTAAAGGTGTATCCAGTCCACGGGTTCATCCATTACTTGTGGGATACCAATACCAAAGCTTTAGGACACGGATGAAGGGAGGGACAAGGCAGGAACTTAAATGGAAGGCACCACTGCCTGTAAGACCTTTCTCCCAAAAATAGCCTCCGAAGAAGCAAAAGTATCAAATGTATAGAATTTAGAAAAGGTATCAAGTGAGGACCAAGTCGCCGCCTTACAAATCTGTTCAACAGATGCCTCATGTTTAAAAGCCCATGTGGAAGCTACTGCTCTAGTAGAATGAGCTGTAATTCTTTCAGGAGGCTGCTGGCCAGCAGTCTCATAAGCTAAGCGTATTATACTTCTTAGCCAAAAGGAAAGAGAAGTTGCCGAAAGCCTTTTGGCCTCTCCTCTGTCCAGAGTAGACAACAAACAAAGCAGATGTTTGACGAAAATCCTTCATAGCTTGTAAATAAAACTTTAAAGCACGAACCACATCAAGATTGTGTAATAGACGTTCCTTCTTTGAAGAAGGATTAGGACATAGTGAAGCAACAACAATCTCCCGATTGATATTCTTATTAGATACCACCTTAGGAAGAAACCCAGGTTTGGTACGTAACACTACCTTATCTGCATGGAAAATCAGATAAGGGGAATCACATTGTAAAGCAGATAACTCTGAAACTCTTCGAGCCGAGGAGATAGCTACTAAAAACAGAACTTTCCAAGATAAAAGCTAATATCTATAGAATGCAAAGGTTCAAACGGAACCCCTTGAAGAACTTTAAGAACTAAATTTAAACTCCATGGCAGAGCAACAGGTTTAAACACAGGCTTGATCCTAACTAAAGCCTGACAAAACGCCTGAACGTCTGGAACCTCAGCCAGACGTTTGTGCAAAAGAATAGACAGAGCAGAAATCTGTCCCTTTAAGGAACTAGCTGACAAGCCCTTCTCCAATCCTTCTTGGAGAAAAGATAATATCCTAGGAATCCTGAACTTACTCCATGAGTAACCCTTGGATTCACACCAATGAGGATATTTACACCATATCTTATGATAGATTTTCCTGGTGACAGGCTTTCGAGCCTGAATTAAGGTATCAATGACCGATTCGGAAAAACCACACTTTGATAGAATCAAGCGTTCAATCTCCAAGCAGTCAGATGTAGAGAAATTAGATTTGGATGTTTGAAGGGACCTTGAAGTAGAAGGTCCTGCCTTAGCGGCAGAGTCCATGGTGGAAAGGATGACATGTCCACCAGATCTGCATACCAAGTCCTGCGTGGCCACGCAGGGGCTATCAAGATCACCAAAGCTCTCTCCAGATTGATCTTGGCAATCAGACGAGGGAGCAGAGGAAACGGTGGAAACACATAAGCCAGGCTGAAGGACCAGGGCGCTGCTAGAGCATATATCAGTGCTGCCTTGGGATCCCTGGACCTGGATCCATAACAAGGAAGCTTGGCGTTCTGACGAGATGCCATGAGATCCAGTTCTGGTTTGCCCCAAAGTTGGATCAACTGGGCAAATACCTCCGGATGGAGCTCCCACTCCCCCGGATGAAAATTCTGCTGACTTAGAAAATCTGCCTCCCAGTTCTCTACTCCTGGGATATGGATAGCTGAGAGATGGCAAGAGTGAACCTCTGCCCATAGAATTATCTTTGAAACCTCCAACATTGCCAGGGGGCTCCTTGTTACCCCCTGATGGTTGATATAGGCTACAGTCGTGATGTTGTCCGACTGAAATCTGATGAACCTGACCGCAGCTAGCTGAGGCCAAGCCTGAAGAGCATTGAATATCGCTCTTAGTTCCAGAATGTTTATTGGAAGGAGGGCCTCCTCCTGAGTCCACGAACCCTGAGCCTTCAGGGAGTTCCAGACTGCACCCCAGCCCAGAAGGCTGGCATCTGTCATTAATATAGTCCATTCTGGCCTGCGGAAACTCATTCCCTTGGACAGATGGACCCGAGATAGCCACCAGAGAAGAGAATCCCTGGTCTCTTGATCCAGATTTAGTAGAGGGGACAAATCTGTGTAATCCCCATTCCACTGATTGAGCATGCAAAGTTGCAGTGGTCTGAGATGTAGGTGGGCAAACGGAACTATGTCCATTGCCGCTACCATTAATCCGATTACCTCCATACACTGAGCCACTGACGGACGAGAAATGGAATAAAGAGCACGGCAGGGAGTTAGAAGTTTTGACAACCTGACCTCTGTCAGATAAATCTTAATTTCTACTGAATCTATCAGAGTTCCTAGGAAGGAAACTCTTGTGAGAGGTGAGAGAGAACTCATTCCTTTGTTCACCTTCCACCCGTGAGACCTTAGGAATGCCAGAACAATGTCCGTATGGGACCTGGCGATTTGAAAAGTTGACGCCTGTATCAGGATGTCATCTAGGTAAGGGGCTACTGCTATACCCCGCGGTCTTAGAACCGCCAGAAGGGACCCTAGAACCTTCGTAAAGATTCTTGGTGCCGTGGCTAACCCGAAGGGAAGAGCCACAAACTGGTAATGCCTGTCTAGGAAGGCGAACCTGAGAAACTGATGATGATCCCTGTGTATCGGAATATGTAGATCAGCATCCTTTAAATCCACGGTAGTCATATATTGACCCTCCTGGATCATAGGTAGGATGGTTCGAATAGTCTCCATCTTGAAGGATGGGACCCTGAGAAATTTGTTTAGGATCTTGAGATCCAAGATTGGTCTGAAAGTTCCCTCTTTTTTGGGAACTATAAACAGATTTGAATAGAAGCCCTGCCCCTGTTCCTCCTTTGGAACTTGGTGGATCACTCCCATAACTAGTAGGTCTTGAACGCAATGTAAGAATGCCTCTCTCTTTATCTGGTTTGCAGATAATTGTGAGAGATGAAATCTCCCCTTTGGAGATGAAGCTTTGAAATCCAGAAGATATCCCTGGGAAACAATCTCCAGAGCCCAGGGATCCTGGACGTCTCTTGCCCAAGCCTGGGCGAAGAGAGAAAGCCTGCCCCCCACTAGATCCGGTCCCGGATCGATGGCTACTCCTTCATGCTGTCTTAGAGGCCTGTTTCCCCTTGTTCCAAGCCTGGTTAGGTCTCCAGACTGGCTTGGACTGGGCAAAATTTCCCTCTTGTTTTGTAAAAGAAGAAGATGAAGCTGCACCACTCTTGAAGTTTCGAAAGGAACGAAAATTTGTCTGTTTGGTCCTTAACTTGTTGGACCTATCCTGGGGAAGGGCGTGGCCTTTTCCTCCAGTAATATCAGAAATGATCTCCTTCAGTCCAGGCCCAAATAGGGTCTGCCCTTTGAAGGGGATCTTGAGAAGTTTAGACTTTGAAGTGACATCAGCTGACCAGGATTTAAGCCATAGCGCCCTACGTGCCTGAATGGCAAAACCTGGATTTTTAGCCGTTAGCTTGGTTAAATGAAAAATGGTGTCAGAAATAAATGAATTGGCTAACTTAAGAGCTTTAAGCCTGTCAAGGATATCATCCAACGGGGTCTCTACCTGTAAAGCCTCCACCAGAGACTCAAACCAGAAAGCCGCTGCAGCAGTGACTGGGGCAATGCATGCAAGAGGCTGGAGAATAAAACCTTGTTGTATAAAGATTTTCTTAAGGAAACCCTCTAATTTCTTATCCATAGGATCTAGGAAATCACAACTGTCCTCGACAGGAATAGTTGTACGCTTAGCTAGGGTAGAGACTGCTCCCTCCACCTTAGGGACCGTCTGCCGCAAGTCCCGTGTAGCGGCATCTATAGGAAACATTTTCTTAAAAGCAGGAGGGGGAGAGAACGGCACACCTGGTCTATCCCATTTCTTAGTAATAATTTCTGAAAACCTCTTAGGGATTGGAAAAACATTAGTTTAAACAGGCACTGCAAAGTATTTGTCCATTTTACACAATTTCTCTGGGACTACAATGGTGTCACAGTCATCCAGAGTCGCTAAAACCTCCCTGAGCAACACACAGAGGTGTTCAAGCTTAAATTTAAATGCTGTCATTTCAGAGTCAGACTGAAGTAACGCCTTCCCTGAATCAGAGAAGTCACCCACAGATAGAAGCTCTCCTGCTTCAACTTCTGCACATTGTGAGGGTATATCAGACATAGGTACTAAAGCGTCAGAGAGCTCTGTATTTGTTCTAGCCCCAGAGCTGTCTCGCTTTCCTTGTAACCCTGGCAGTTTGGACAATACCTCTGTGAGGGTATGATTCATAACTGCCACCATGTCTTGTAAAGTAAACGCATTGGACGCGCTAGATGTACTTGGTGTCCCTTGAGCGGGAGTTATAGGTTCTGACACGTGGGGAGAGCTAGATGGCATAACCTCCCTTTTGTCAGTCTCAGAAACCTCAGGTGATAAATCTTTAAAAGCCATAATATGGTCTTTATAACTTATAGAAATGTCAGTGCATTTGGTACACATTCTAAGAGGGGGTTCCACAATGGCTTCTAAACATAATGAACAAGGAGTTTCCTCTATGTCAGACATGTTTAACAGACTAGTAATGAGACCAGCAAGCTTGGAAAACACTTTAATAAATGTGAAAAAAGCAATAATAAAAAACGGTACTGTGCCTTTAAGAGAAAAAAACTACCACATAAACTGCAAAACAGTGAAAAAAAGTAGTAAACTCTACGAAATTTTTACAGTGTGTATAAGAGACTAAAGCAGCATTGCACCCACTTGCAAATATATGATTAACCCCTCAGGCCCAAAAACGAATTAGAAAAACATTAAACCTGTTAACAAACAGTCAAACACACTGCCACAGCTCTGCTGTGGCTCCTACCTGCCCTTAAAAATTATCTTATTATGCAGGAACAAAACCCTCTATAGAGGTCCTATAAGCCAGAGGACTCCTTCAGGGAAGCTGGATGTCTCAGACTGAAAACGAAAATAGGCCCCTCCCGCCATGCACTCAATATCAGAGGGCCTTAAAAAAACATAATTTATGCCTGATAAATTCCTTTCTCCTGTAGTGTAGTCAGTCCACGGGTCATCCATTACTTATGGAATATTTCTCTTCCTAACAGGAAACTGCAAGAGAATTACCCAGCAGAGCTTGCTATATAGCTCCTCCCCTCACCTATCATACTCAGTCATTCGACCAAAGCATATGAGAAAGGAGGAACCATAGGGTACAGTGGTGACTGGAGTTTAATTAAAATTTAGACCTGCCGTAAAAACAGGGCGGGCCGTGGACTGACTACACTACAGGAGAAAGGAATTTATCAGGTAAGCATAAATTATGTTTTCTCCTGTTAAGTGTAGTCAGTCCACGGGTCATCCATTACTTATGGAATACCAATACCAAAGCTAAAGTACACGGATGAAGGGAGGGACAAGGCAGGAACATTAAACAGAAGGAACCACTGCCTGAAGTACCTTTCTCCCAAAAACAGCCTCCGAAGTAGCAAAAGTGTCAAATTTGTAAAATTTTGAAAAAGTGTGAAGCGAAGACCAAGTCGCAGCCTTGCAAATCTGTTCAACAGAGGCCTCATTTTTAAAGGCCCAGGTGGAAGCCACAGCTCTAGTAGAATGAGCTGTAATCCTTTCAGGAGGCTGCTGTCCAGCAGTCTCATAGGCTAATCGTATTATGCTACAAAGCCAAAAAGAGAGAGAGGTAGCCGAAGCCTTTTGACCTCTCCTCTGACCAGAGTAAACGACAAACAGGGAAGAAGTTTGGCGAAAATCCTTAGTTGCCTGCAAATAGAATTTCAAGGCACGGACTACGTCCAGATTATGCAAAAGTCGTTCCTTCTTTGAAGAAGGGTTAGGACACAGAGATGGAACAACAATCTCTTGATTGATATTCTTGTTAGTAACTACCTTAGGTAAGAACCCAGGTTTAGTACGCAGAACTACCTTGTCTGAATGGAAAATCAGATAAGGAGAATCACAATGTAAGGCCGATAACTCAGAGACTCTTCGAGCCGAGGAAATAGCCATCAAAAACAGAACTTTCCAAGATAACAACTTGATATCAATGGAATGAAGGGGTTCAAATGGAACGCCTTGAAGAACATTAAGAACTAAGTTTAAGCTCCACGGCGGAGCAACAGACTTAAACACAGGCTTAATCCTAGTTAAAGCCTGACAGAAAGCCTGAACGTCTGGAACTTCAGCCAGACGTTTGTGTAGAAGAATAGACAGAGCAGAAATCTGTCCCTTTAACGAACTAGTAGATAAGCCCTTTTCTAAACCCTCTTGTAGAAAGGACAATATCCTAGGAATCCTAACCTTACTCCATGAGTAACTCTTGGATTCGCACCAATGTAAATATTTACGCCATATTTTATGGTAAATTTTTCTGGTAACAGGCTTCCTAGCCTGTATTAAGGTATCAATAACCGACTCCGAGAAACCACGCTTTGATAGAATCAAGCGTTCAATCTCCATGCAGTCAGTCTCAGAGAAATTAGATTTGGATGTTTGAAAGGACCCTGAATTAGAAGGTCCTGTCTCAGAGGTAGAGACCACGGTGGACAGGACGACATGTCCACTAGGTCTGCATACCAGGTCCTGCGTGGCCACGCAGGCGCTATCAGAATCACCGAAGCTCTCTCCTGTTTGATCTTGGCAATCAAACGAGGAAGCATTGGGAATGGTGGAAACACATAAGCCATGTTGAAGACCCAAGGGGCTGTCAGAGCATCTATCAGCACCGCTCCCGGGTCCCTGGACCTGGATCCGTAACAAGGAAGCTTGGCGTTCTGACGAGACGCCATGAGATCCAGATCTGGTTTGCCCCAACGACGAATCAGTTGAGCAAAGACCTCCGGATGAAGTTCCCACTCTCCCGGATGAAAAGTCTGGCGACTTAGAAAATCCGCCTCCCAGTTCTCCACGCCTGGGATGTAGATTGCTGACAGGTGGCAAGAGTAAGACTCTGCCCAGCGAATTATCTTTGAGACTTCCAACATCGCTAGGGAACTTCTGGTTCCCCCTTGATGGTTGATGTAAGCCACAGTCGTGATGTTGTCCGACTGAAATCTGATGAACCTCAGAGTTGCTAATTGAGGCCAAGCTAGGAGAGCATTGAATATTGCTCTTAACTCCAGAATATTTATTGGTAGGAGTTTCTCCTCCTGAGTCCATAATCCCTGAGCTTTCAGGGAATTCCAGACTGCTCCCCAGCCTAGAAGGCTGGCGTCTGTTGTTACAATCGTCCAATCTGGCCTGCGAAAGGTCATCCCCTTGGACAGATGTGGCCGAGAAAGCCACCATAGAAGGGAATCTCTGGTCTCTTGATCCAGATTTAGTAGGGGGGACAAATCTGAGTAATCCCCGTTCCACTGACTTAGCATGCACAATTGCAGCGGTCTGAGATGTAGGCGCGCAAATGGTACTATGTCCATTGCCGCTACCATTAAGCCGATTACTTCCATGCACTGAGCTACTAACGGGTGTGGAATGGAGTGAAGGACACGGCAAGCATTTAGAAGTTTTAATAACCTGGCCTCTGTCAGGTAAATTTTCATCTGTACAGAATCTATAAGAGTCCCTAGAAAGGGAACTCTTGTAAGTGGTAATAGAGAACTCTTTTCCACGTTCACCTTCCACCCATGCGACCTCAGAAATGCCAGAACTATCTCTGTATGAGACTTGGCAGTTTGAAAACTTGACGCTTGTATCAGAATGTCGTCTAGGTACGGGGTCTTAGTACCGCCAGAAGTGATCCTAGAATTTTTGTAAAGATTCTTGGAGCCGTAGCTAATCCGAAGGGAAGAGCTACAAACTGGTAATGCCTGTCTAGGAAGGCAAATCTCAGATACCGGTAATGGTCCTTGTGAATCGGTATGTGAAGGTAGGCATCCTTTAAGTCCACCGTGGTCATGTACTGACCCTCTTGGATCATGGGAAGGATGGTTCGAATAGTTTCCATTTTGAATGATGGAACTCTTAGAAATTTGTTTAGGATTTTTAAGTCCAAGATTGGTCTGAAGGTTCCCTCTTTTTTGGGAACCACAAATAGATTTGAATAGAATCCCTGCCCGTGTTCCGTCCGCGGAACTGGGTGGATTACCCCCATTAGTAAGAGGTCTTGTACACAGCGTAGAAACGCCTCTTTCTTTGTTTGGTTTGCTGATAACCTTGAAAGATGAAATTTCCCCCGTGGAGAAGTTTTGAAGTCCAGGAGATATCCCTGGGATATGATCTCCAACGCCCAGGGATCCTGGACATCTCTTGCCCAAGCCTGGGCGAAGAGAGAAAGTCTGCCCCCCACTAGATCCGTTTCCGGATAGGGGGCCCTCTCTTCATGCTGTCTTGGGGGCAGCAGCAGGTTTCTTGGCCTGCTTGCCCCTGTTCCAGGACTGGTTAACTTTCCAGCCCTGCCTGTAACAAGCAACAGCTCCTTCCTGTTTTGGAGCGGAGGAAGTTGATGCTGCTCCTGCCTTGAAGTTACGAAAGGCATGAAAATTAGACTGTTTGGCCTTTGATTTGGCCCTGTCCTGAGGTAGAGCATGGCCCTTACCTCCCGTAATGTCAGCAATAATTTCTTTCAAGCCGGGCCCGAATAAGGTCTGCCCTTTGAAAGGAATATTAAGCAATTTAGATTTAGAAGTCACGTCAGCTGACCAGGATTTAAGCCATAGCGCTCTGCGCGCTTGGATGGCGAATCCGGAGTTCTTAGCCGTAAGTTTGTTTAAATGCACAACGGCATCAGAAACAAATGCGTTAGCTAGCTTAAGTGTTTTAAGCTTGTTCATTATTTCATCCAATGGAGCTGAGCGAATGGCCTCTTCCAGAGACTCAAACCAGAATGCTGCCGCAGCAGTGACAGGCGCAATGCATGCAAGGGGTTGTAAAATAAAACCTTGTTGAACAAACATTTTCTTAAGGTAACCCTCTAATTTTTTATCCATTGGATCTGAAAAGGCACAACTATCCTCCACCGGGATAGTGGTACGCTTAGCTAAAGTAGAAACTGCTCCCTCCACCTTAGGGACCGTCTGCCATAAGTCTCGTGTGGTGGTGTCAATAGGGAACATTTTCCTAAACATGGGAGGAGGGGTAAAAGGCACACCAGGTCTATCCCACTCCTTGCTAATAATCTCTGTAAGCCTTTTTGGTATAGGAAATACGTCAGTATACACTGGTACCGCATAGTATTTATCCAACCTACATAATTTCTCTGGAATTGCAACCGTGTTACAATCATTCAGAGCCGCTAATACCTCCCCTAGCAATGTGCGGAGGTTCTCTAGCTTAAATTTAAAATTGGAAATCTCTGAATCCAGTCTCCCTGGATCAGATCCGTCACCCACAGAATGAAGCTCTCCGTCCTCACGTTCTGCAAACTGTGACGCAGTATCTGACATGGCTCTCATCTCATCCGCGCGCTCTATCCTTAACCCAGAGCTATCGCGCTTGCCTCTTAAATCTGGCAACTTAGATAATACTTCTGTCATAACAGTAGCCATGTCTTGCAAAGTGATTTGTAAGGGCCTCCCTGATGTACTTGGCGCCACAAAATCACGCACCTCCTGAGCGGGAGGCGCAGGTACTGACACGTGAGGAGAGTTAGTCGGCATAACTTCCCCCTCGTCGTCTGGTGATAATTTCTTTACATGTAAAGATTGACTTTTATTCAAAGTAGCATCAATGCAATTGGTACACAAATTTCTATTGGGCTCCACATTGGCCTTTAAACATAGTGAACAAAGAGATTCATCTGAGTCAGACATGTTTAAACAAACTAGCAATGAGACTAGCAAACTTGGAAATACTTTTCAAAATTATTTTACAAGCAATATAAAAAACGTTACTGTGCCTTTAAGAAGCACAGAAAAACTGACACAGTTGAAATAACAATGATCAAAAATAGTTATAGCAACCAAATTTTCACAGTAAATGTATTAAGTTAGCAAAGGATTGCACCCACCAGCAAATCGATGATTAACCCCTTAGTACCCAAAAACGGATAACAATTATATAATTAATGTTTTTCTCACAGTCAAATACACTGTCACAGGGCTACTGTGACTGATTACCTCCCTCAAAATGGATTTTGAAGACCCCTGAGCTCTCTAGAGACGATCTGGATCATGGAGGATGAAGTAGACAGATTGTGACTGAATTTTTACTGCGCAAAAAAGCGCTAAAATAGGCCCCTCCCACTCATATTACAACAGTGGGGAAGCTCAGAAACTGTTTCTATGCAGAAAACAAAAATGGCCATGTGGTAAAAATCATGCCCCAATAAGTTTTATCACCAAGTACCTCACAAAAAACGATTAACATGCCAGTAAACGTTTTAAACATACATTTGAAAACTATGTATTATTATTAATAAGCCTGCTACCAGTCGCTTTTACTGCAGTTAAGGCTCATACATTATTTCAGTATTTATAGTATTTTCAGAGTCAATTCCATTCCTTAGAAAATACATTCAGTGCACACACACACACACATCAGCCTGATACCAGTCGCTATCGCTGCATTTAAGGCTGAACTTACTTTACAATGGCATCAGCAGTATTTTCTCCGTCAATTCCATTCCTCAGAAAATAAATTACTGCACATACCTCTTTGTTGCAGGGGGGCCCTGCATGCTATTCCCCTTCTCTGAAGTTACCTCACTTTCCCTCAGATGAGAACAGCCAGTGGGTCTTAGTTACGTCTGCTAAGACCATAGAAAAAAACCCCAGGCAGATTCTTCTTCTAATGCTGCCTGAGAATAAACAGCACATTCCGGTGCCATTTAAAAATAACAAACTTTTGATTGTAGAAATAAACTAAGTTAAAAAACACCACAGATCTCTCACAGCTTCCATCTAGTTAGGCTGCAAGAGAATGACTGAGTATGATAGGTGAGGGGAGGAGCTATATAGCAAGCTCTGCTGGGTAATTCTCTTGCAGTTTCCTGTTAGGAAGAGAAATATTCCATAAGTAATGGATGACCCGTGGACTGACTACACTTAACAGGAGAAAGTACTCCTAGGAGTAATCTAACAAGCCATGTGGAAACTAGGCCCCAAATAAAGATTTATCACCCTCAGAGAAAAAACGTTTTTATTTATAAATCATGCAAACGTTTTTACACTAAGTAATATAGGTATTAACATGAATATTATCCCTTTTTGCAAGCATGATCCCAGTTGTTGTTAAATCACTGTATCAGGCTTACCTTAAATATACCAGGCACTGTCAGCATTTTCTAGACCTTATCATCTCTCTAGAAAAAAAATATACTGAACATACCTCAAAGCAGGCCATCTGCAGACCGTCCCCCCCAACTGAAGTTTTCTTTCCGCTAAGATCATCAAACCTCCAGGCAGAAGTCTTCTTCCAATTTCTGCCTGAGAGTAAAAACAGTACAACGCCGGTACCGTTTAAAAATAACAATCTTTTGATTGAAGGTAAAAACTACACTAAGTCACCACATCTCTCTTGATACTTCCTTTCTTGTCGAGAGCTGCAAGAGAATGACTGGGGGTGACAGTTAGGGGAGGAGCTATAAAGACAGCTCTGCTGTGGGTGTCCTCTTGCAGCTTCCTGTTGGGAAGGAGAATATCCCACAAGTAATGGATGAACAGGTGGACTGGATACACCTTTACAAGAGAAATCACTGCATGTCCCTACAACAATAATCCCCACACTATCCACATCTACCCCTCCCTTCTCTCATCCCCTATGCTGTCCTCTCATGAACTACTCTGTTTCCTTAGAAACACTTCCCCCTCTAACTCTCCTGTGTCTAGTCATTCACGCTCCTACAAATCTCACTCTCACCTTCTGTCACTCTCACTGCTACTACTGTCTCTCCTAACCCTGGCCCTGCAGCAATCACCACACTTTTACACTCTCGCTCCATCTCCCACTGCAAAAACTCTAGGTCACGCAATACCAACAATCTCATCTCCATTAACACACAGCGCCTATCCTCTCTCTTTTCTTGTGCCCTCTGGAATGCTCGCTCTGTTTGTAACAAACTTACAACTGTCCACGACCTGTTTGTTTCCAATGCTTTTAACCTTTTAGCAATTACTGAAACCTGGCTATCTTCCTCTGACACTGCTTCCATTGCTGCTCTTATTCATGGTGGTCTTCACTTTAGCCACACACCTAGGCCAGGTGAGAGACATGGTGGCAGTGTTGGCATCTTACTCTCCCCCTCCTGCTCCTATCAGATTCAGTACCTATCTCCATTTCCATCTCTCTCCTTTTCTTTCTTTGAAGTCCACTGCATCCGCCTGTTCTCCCCCTCTCTCTCAGAGTGGCAGTTATCTATCGCCCCCCTGAAACAACCTCCCAATCCTTGACAACTTTGCTGCCTGGCTTCCTCACTTTCTCTCTACAAATACACCTACCCTAATTCTGGGGGACTTTAACATCCCTATTGACAAACCATCTGCCCCTGCTGCCTCTAAACTTCTCTCACTCACTAACTCCTTCGGCCTCTCACAATCCCCCCTATTTCTTACCCACCGTGACACTCGATTGATTTGGTATTCTCCTATCTCTGCTCTCTCTCTGATGTTGCCTGTCGACCATTTCCCATCTCAGACCACCATCTGCTCACCTTTAATGCCCATATAGATGCTAAACCTACTTCCCCCACTCACCCCCTCACCAGTAGAAATATGCACACTGTGGACCCTCCCCAACTCTTCAATCTTATTCATATACGCCTCTCCCACACTTCCACGATATCCTGCCCTGACCTTGCTATAACCCACTATAACAATACTCTCTCCGCTGCACTTGACACTCTCACTCCGCCCCAACTTCGTAAAGCCCCACGTCGCCGGCTCCAGCCCTGGCACTCCCAACAAACACGCCACTTACAAAAATGCTCACGCACTGCTGAACGTGCCTGGAGGAAATCCCACTCTGAACCTGATTTCCTGCACTATAAGTTCATTCTTTACTCTTACACCTCTGCCCTTCGCTTAGCTAAGCAAACATACTTCTCTTCTCTTATATCCACTCACTCTTCAAACCCTAAAAGACTCTTCTCCATTTTCAACTCTCTCCTCTACCCACCTGCACCACCCCCATCATCTGCATTCAGTGCTCAAGACCTTGCTGACTATTTTTTCAATAAAACACTTGCCATCCGAAGAAACATCCCAACACAAACCTGCAATCTCCCAACTTCGCTCCCAGTCACCCCCTCTGCCACTCTGCACACTCCTCCCAACCACTGAGAGTGAAGTGGCTTCCGTTTTGTCTTCCTCATACCTCACTACCTGCCCACTTGACCCTATCCCTTCACATCTAATTCCCCCTCTGTCTCCCACCCTCACTCCGGCTCTTACTCACACATTCAACCTATCCCTTTCTACCGGCTCATTCCCTGCCTCCTTCAAACATGCAAAGGTCACCCTCATCATCAAAAAACCCTCCCTTGACCCTAACTCCCCTGCAAACTACCACCCCATATCACTGCTCCCGCTAGCTTCAAAATTCCTTGAAAAACAAGTTTTCGATCACCTAAACCAATTCCTGTCCTCCAACTCATTGCTCGACCCCCTGCAATCTGGCTTCCGTCCCCAACACTCAACTGAGACTGCCCTCACCAAGGTTACTAACGATCTCCTTTCTGCTAAAAACAAAGGCTACTACTTTATACTCATCTTACTTGACCTCTCTGCTGCCTTTGACACTGTTGACCATCCCCTTCTCCTACAGACTCTCAGCTCTCTTGGGGTCTGTGACACTGTCCTCTCCTGGATCCACTCCTATCTCTCTAACAGATCCTTCTCCGTCTCTTTTGCTGGTGACTGATGATACCCAGATGTACCTTTCCACCCCTGCACTCTCTCCTTCTGTCAATTCTCACATCAGTGACTGCTTATCTGGCATTTCCTCCTGGATGGCCTCTCACCACCTAAGAATAAACATGTCCAAGACCGAACTATTTCTAATTCCCCCCTCTAACTCTACTCCAGTTTCCAATTTTTCTATCACTGTTGGTGGCACCACTATCTCCCCATCACCCCAAGTCCGCTGCCTCGGGGTCACGCTTGACTCAAATCTGTCCTTCATTCCCCACATCCAATTGCTCTCTTCATCCTGCCGCAACCACCTATGCAATATCTCCAAAATTCGTTGGTTTCTAAGTGCTGAAACTACTAAACAGCTAATCCACTCCCTGGTAATTTCCCGACTTGACTACTGTAACAACTTACTAACTGGCCTCCCTCTCTCCCGCCTCTCTCCCCTCCAATCCATCCTAAATGCATCTGCCAGGCTAATCCACCTCTCTCGACACCTGCACCACTCTGTGAGTCCCTTCACTGGCTCCCCATTCACAACAGAGTTAACTTAAAAATACTCACCCTGACCTACAAAGCCCTCACCAATGCTGCCCCACCCTACCTGTCCTCACTTATCAACAAATATACTCCTGCCCACCCCCTAAGATCCAACAATGACCTGCTTCTTGTGTCCTCTACCATCACCTCATCTCATGCTAGACTACAGGACTTCTCTCGTGCGGCACTAACCCTCTGGAACGCACTTCCTCGTGCTGTCAGACTTGCCCCTAACCTCTCCTCCTTTAAACGTTCCCTAAAGACCTTTCTGTTCTGGGAAGCTTATCACCCGACTTATTAACAAACTAACTCCACTTAACTAACAGTTGCCCTCTATCTCCTCACTAATATCATTCTCACCTTTGCAGTCCCCATCTCCTGTTTCCCATCCTCCTACCCATCTAGATTGTATGTTCACATGGGAATAGGGCCCTCAATTCCCCCTGTATTTTGTCTGTAAAATTTTGTTTTTTATTGTATTGTTACTCCATTGTACTGTTATCCTTGTACCCATGGGCAGCGCTGCGGAATCTGTTGGCGCTTTATAAATAAAGAATAATAATAATAATGTATCCTCCCCTTACACTTGAGCAATAGAAGGAACATGGCTCTTGTAAACCTAAATGAAATAGAACCCTAATTAATGTCATTGCTAACACCTGTATTTGTCCTAATATTTCATCTTAAAATGACTGCTCTGAAAAAGGTCATGCTTGAGCATTACATACACATGTTGTAAGAGTTTAATTCATTGGAAGCTTGCTAATAAGACCAACTTTCAATCACATCATTCCATTCAAAATGCCAAAGATCACAGAATTTGACAGATATAAATCATACTTTTGCCTCAGCAAGGCCACTCTCAAAGGGAAATCAGCAAACAAACTGGATACTTAAGAAGTGGTATTCAAGCTGTTAAAAAAAGAATTCTGATGAGAAGTTTCTCAGAGTTTTTTCTGAGAGACCGGAAGAAGTCCAGCAAGGACCTGGCTCAGCATTTGGCAGCTTCACTGGGATGCCAAGTTGACCCTTCTACAATCCGAAGAAACTTGATCAGGAATGGACTTTGTGGAAGGATAGCAGCCAAGAAACCACTTTTTCATAAGGGGAACAGGGTGAAAGGGCTAAGATATGCTAAAACTCACAAAGATTGGAATGAAGATCAGTGGAAAAAAATATTATGGAGTGACAAATCCAAGTTTGACATTTTTGGGTCTAATGATTGACAATATGTTAGAAGAAGAGGTTGAAAGAGATGGAAGAATGAGTGAAATGTTCGAATTGATGGGATCCTGAATTCTGAAAAGAAAAGTACAGACAGGTTTTAATTCATCATGCCATTTCTTCTAGAAAGCGCCTGATTGGGAATGGTTTTATTTTTCACCATGCTAACGAACCCAAGCATACTGCTAATGCAGTGAAATATTATTTGGAGAGAAAAACAGCTGATAAAACACTGACAGTCATGGACTGGCCTCCACAGAGTCCAGACCAGAATATTAGAGAGGCAATATGGGACCACCTGGACAGAGAAAGAAATAAAAGACAACCTAAATCTAAAGAAGAACTCTGGGAAGTGCTTCTGCCTGGTATAATATACCAAAAGATTGCTTCAGAAAACTTCAGGACAATCTCCCCAAAAGAGGTTAAGATGTGTTTAGTGCCAAGGGAGATCACACTAAATATTGACTTTTGCCAGAAGAAGCAATTTTGTTCTGGAAATTTAGTTTTTTGTATATCTTATGTACATATTTCCTGTATTTGTCTGTTTGTATCTTAATAAAGAGACCACAAAATAAATATGAATGGTTATTAAAACTTTACTAAAACAACAAATCTAATGGTGGCCTATGACAATTGCACAGTACTGTATATATCTATGTTATCCCTAATAAACACAACAAGCTTACAGAAACACATTTTAATATATATGCAATACTTAAACCATTATGCAATAAAGGACTGACTACATTATATCTTCAATTCATGAAATAAAATGCATGGTCATGTATAATTCAGATTATTATAACCAAGGTGACAATAATCTTGATTTTATTAAAGACAGGAGGTGAATATTTTGCATAAAATCTTTACTGATTCCCAACAGCAGCAAAGAAAACTGAACAGAAAATAAATAAATAACATAGTAACAATGTTGAACCAATCAGCACAGTAAAATGTAATGTACAATATCAACACTTCCACTTTTCTTTGATGATTAAACAGCTAAAATAATCAAAGTGAAGACAAATTCTAATGAAGATCCAGAGGACGATGAGAGACTGAAGTCATCTGGGAAAGAGAAACAACAGGAACCGGTCCACAGAAAGAATGCAGACACATAATGCACAGATTCATACTGAAAAGAAAAAATAGACAGTAACAACTAATCTCATAGAAAAAGGAATAACAAGGAAAATAAATTATAAGCAAAAAATATAAACATTTCCTTATACAATTTATTTTTAATTAATTAATATATATATATATATATATATATATATATATATATATATATATATATATATATATATATAAAAGGAGGGGACAGAAGAGAGGGAAAATATTCACCTCCTGTCTTTAATAAAATCAAGATTATTTAGTCACCAAGGTTATAATCATCTGGATTTTATAGCAAGACAGGAGGCTTCATATTTTGCATTTTTAACGCACCGATAGAAGAGACTCAGAAGCATGAAGGATAGGTTTAAAATAAAAGCAAGAAAAGGTGGTCAAAGAAGACCAATCTTCAGCTCTCAGAATGTCCTGAAGGTTGCTGCCAGTCATAAAAGTCCTGGAGCTCCCACGGACAAAGTGAGCTCCAAAAGAAAGATCAATACCGGCGGAGGACATAAACCAGCGAACCCACCTGGCAAGGGTAGGAGAAGAAACGGGATGAAAGGGGGAAACATAAGATATGAGCAGTTGATTTTGAGGGCCACACAAAGCTGAGGGTCCTCAGGAACGTAGGGATAAAAAATAGAGGACATAGATTGAGTGCAACGGGAAACTGACACCCTCCGGATAAAAGGAGAGACCTTCAATTTACCCGAAAACTGTCAAAGGGAGAGCTTCTCATTAGGAGGCCAACTCTGCAGGAAAGAAAGGATGATAGAAACATACCAGAGGTGAGAATAACAAGGAGAAGGAGGGACCTTTAGCCGAATAGCTTTCAAAATTTGTCACACAAGGGGGTGTTGTCCCACAGGAATACCGCCAATAGGGAAATGCCCCACAGAGATGGCAGATCGAACAACCTTAATGGAACAATAAGCCTTACCTTGTGCAAAAAGTTATGAAAGGAAGATCACGATCAGCACCGCAGGGGCCCGAAAAGGGATCAGCCTTCCTGCTTGTACACCAAATAACCCATGATGACCAGGATGAAACGTAACATTTCCTGGTGCCAGAGGTCCAAAAGTCTCTAAAGAGTAATTGAGGGGCTCTTGAAAGGCCCTCGGAAGACCAGGATCCCCTGAAATTTGCCAAGCCAACTTGGTTTGAAACATGAAGGGGTGAGGATGGCTCCTCGAATCTGAGAGGAGGTTGGGTCGGTGAGGGAGCAGGAGAGGCGAGGACACTTCCATCTCTAGAAGGAGAGGGAACCAAGGTTGCTTTGGACAAAAAGGGGTAATCATAGTCAGGAACCATTTGAATCTCCTGACCATCCAGAGAGTCCTTGTGATGAGCGCAAAAGGGGCAAACGCATAGGCTCTTGACCGGGGCCAGGTCTGAAGAAAAGCATCCATGGCCTCGCTCCCAGGGTCCAGAAGCCAGCTGAAACCAAGAGAACCAATCTGCAACAGTATTGGAAATTCCAGGAATATTCTGGGCTTGGAGGGAGATGTTGTGGAACAGAATAGAACCTGAAAAGTTCTGAGGCAAGATCGGATAACATCTTCGATATGGTACCTCCCAGCCAATTGATGTATTGCACCGCGGAAATGTTGTCCATGCGGAGGAGGATACAACAATCGGTAAAGTGTTTGGAAAAGGAGCGGATGGCAAAAGAACCTGCGAGAAGCTCCAGGAAGTTAATGTGCAAGGAATTCTCTTGAGGGGTCCATGACCCTCCTGTCACTGAGGATCCAAAGGCAGCTCCCCAGCCCAAAAGTCTGGCATTTGAAGAGAGCACGAAGTCTGGAGAGGAGCCGAAAATAGCCTTGTTGTTCCAGGATTCCATGTGCAGGAGCCACCAGGACATTTCTGCATGGACCTAGTCTTTGCATAGCCCAATAGTGAAGGAGAGCCAGGAAGATCGCCTGAATGGAAGAGGCGAGGAGACCTATAACTCTGGAAAGTCGATGGATAGAGATCATGGGAGCAGCAAGCACCTCTTGAATCTCTAGTATGATCCTTTCTATCTTCTCTTGAGGAAGCAGGAGAAGACCCGCAGAGGAGTCCAGGAGAAAGCCTAGAAACTCCACCTGTTGAGATAGAATCAAGGCTGACTTTTGAGAGTTGATCACAAATCCTAGCCCTTGAAGAAGGGACATGGTAATGTCTAAGTGATGAAGGAGAGTGGGACAATCTGCCATAAGGATAATATCATCTAGGTATATGATAAGGCGAATGCCTTTGCCTCTGAGAGAGGCTATCACCGGTTTCAAAAGTTTGGTGAAACACCAGGAGGAAGAGCTGAGGCTGAACAGGAGGCAAGTAGATTTTGTCCTCCCAGCGGAATCTGAGGAACATTTGATGATCCGGAAACACAGGGAGCATGAGGTAAGCATCCGTCAAGTCAACAAGTGTAGCAGTAAAACAAAATGGTTTTAATTAAAAAAAATGGTACAAAAGTGCTTAATCTACATTCCTAATTTTGCTTCTTATATTTTTGTGGAGTGGATTGATTTTAATAATAATTCATTTTCCTGGATGTTTTTATAAAATTCCATGCAAGTTTGGTTAAAATTATATTTAGTAATTAGCAAACATTTCAAAGTTTCAACATGTAATTGAGTTTTATCACTGGACCACATATTGTTCATCAAAGAAAAAAGACGTTCGGCAGGTTCATTGGTTCCTGGTAAACAGAGACAATGTTCTACCAATTTGCCAATACTTTTGTAGGAAACATAATTTTCACTGAAGGTTTTGAATATTTCAATCCATTTGTTCAATATTGGTACAGAATTTTTTCTCCAGTGAGTAATTTATTCATCTGTAGTGTAGCGCAGGACAAAGCAGGTTTCATCAAACAGTTCATATTTTACTAAATTGATTTCAGAAAAATACTGAAGAATGTAATCACTGCAAACTTGAATGTTGTCATGGGTAAGTTTAGTGCTTAACAAAACCCAATTGAATTTTTTGGTATGCTTAATAGGTCCCTCCCATTCCTCTAGAGATTGAATACAAGTTGCTTCATATTTTGCTGCACCTGTAACGGCAAGAAAATGTTTGCTTTTCTGTCAGCTAATTTTGTTTTAAATCACTGTAAATATTGCTCATTTCTATAATAGAAATCTCCTGTCCTTCTATTTTCAAAATAGCATTGTGGAACATTGATTTCACGTTATGCAAAATGTAAAGCCAAGACTCTGGGGCATATTTATCAAAGTGCGAGCGGACATGATACGATGTAGCGTATCATGTCTGCTGCACATCGATAAATGTCGACAGCATACGCTGTCGGCATTTATCATTGCACAAGCAGTTCACCAGAACTGCTTGTTCAATACTGCCCCCTGCAGATGTCAATCAACCTGATCATATTCAATCAGGTTGATTTCTGTCCGCCGTCTCAGAGTAGACGGACAAGTTATGGAGCAGCTTGATAATTCTGCCCCTCTGTCTATGAATTATCAAAATAATTTGTTATAATTGTGGGACTCTTCTCGTTTGAGACAAAATATGATTTTAAGGCAGAATATATTTGTAGGACACACTTAATTGTGGGTCATAACGCCAACCATTATGTGGCACTGTATGCCAAGACTTTCTTATATTCGATGTCCACAAATTCACAAAATTCTTTCAATTCATTAACGCACACTGTATATATATATAAAAGTATGAATAAATCTTGGTGATGAAAGTTTGCACATCAGTTGGTACACAGTCAGCTGCAGTTTGTATAGCATTGTTCAAAATATGAGCGGCACAACCAATTCCCACAAGCTCTCTTCCACCCAAATTTGATTTCAGCTTGGTAAAAATGTTATTTTCTCCCACTTCTTTGCATTCCTCCAAAGTTAGTATTGGTGTTGTCAGCACAAAATCCAAGTTCCTTGGTATCTAAATTATTTTTTTTCTAACACTTCCAAAATATAATCACTAACTATGTCAGATGTTTCGCCTGGTAAATCTCTTCCAAAGTTTTGACGTGTATTCCAGACTGGTATGAAAAATATCTTATTATTATGGGAATCAGCTTTACTTCCTTGGGGTTTGAAGCATCCAAATAAATAGAAATAACATTTTCAGCATCTAAATCCTCTTTCAATAACTGTTTTGCATAAGGTATCAGCACATCAGTAATTATTGCCTCACATTTTGTTCTAGAACATGTAAACCTGGCATCAAAACATGTTTTATCAGTTTGCAGGTACAATCCATTGATCGGAATGAATGATTATGCATTACTGTGTGGTACGCCCATAAACCTTCAGCTGCAGCTAGTTTTCTTTCAGCATCTTCAAATATTTTTTTCTTAAAATATGATGTCACACTCGTACTTGCAATTGCTGCAGACAAGGCCGTTTATGTTTGACTGTTTGTATGTGGTTTTCAATGTCGGTTTTTCCACTGTTTGCAATAGAAAATACACTTCTACATTTTACACAAATCCCCCCCCCCCCCCCTTTGTCATTATTAGTACTTGCTTTAAAGAATGTATATTTCGATTTATTCTAACTCGTCATTGAAGACGCACTTTTGTCGTTTTAGCGACATGGGTGTCCAAAAAAATAAACAATTATTACAAACTTTCTTGGATGTTGGTCTTGGTCCGAGGGGGCGAAGTCACCAGTCCAGGATCGAGGGGGTCGAAGATGCCTGCCCTGGTCCAAAGGGGCAAAGCAGGTGTCGATCCTGGTCCAAGGGGCCAAAGTCATTGGGTCCTGATGAAGCAACGAGGTGCACCATGAAAACGGTAGAGTGAAAAGCTTGAGTAACCAAGATAATGCAGAGCTCTGAGGGCCAGTGTCACGGTCCGAAGATGCCAGATAACTGGTGCCTGTCTTGTGCTACAGAGGGCCTTTTAATCTGAAGCTAACACCGAATTGGTCAATTTTGGCAAGCTCTGTGTCATGACATCATCATCGAGGTACCACGGTCGGGCTGTATCCAATGCACGGGAGTATTATCAAAGAGTCGCCACAATATAGTTGAGAGTGCGTGTGCTGAATGCCGAATATTGCCGAGATCCAACTACGAGAACCATTGGGTAAAATAAAACTAAAACTAGGATAAAATTATTTTTTTTTATTAAATATTTTTTTATTGAGGTTATCAAATAATATAATCATGTACATACAGTGTGAGAGGTAACATATTGCGAGCTGTTACATTGCAATGATATCTTAACAATAAAAGCAAAAAAACATTGCAACAGCATAAGTATTACTGAATGCATTAAAGTAAAAACCTAAGTTTTCAAAAATTAACATTGTATCCTCCAATTACCCAATGGGCCACTCATGTGCCCTAGAAAGATGTTAACACTATAGAGGAGGAATTCTTTCCTAAGCAGTAGTAGTATAAAAACTTACCAAATATTGTACACAATAATGCAGCTGGATAACTTCCTGTAAAACAGTAGGCATCACAATAATCAAAATAAGGAACAGGCAAATTTTGCCAAGCTATGCGAGAAAGGGATAATAAAGTCAACATTCATTATGTACTGCAAGGGTTGCTATAGGAATGTGATGGAAGTGCGGCATAGGCTAGAAAAGCCGCATAGGTAACCCTCCTAAACTAGGAGGTATATTATGATGTGGTGTGGTGGGGGGGGGGGGAGTGGTAAATTCAATACAGCAGTAAAAACAGGCTCTGACCTTGTAAAGTTACACAAGCATGTATACAGTTTCAGGGGCATATAAGGGAAATTTAACCTTTTAACGCCGTATTTAGGATAGAGTACTTAAAGTCTCAAATACAGAATATATGGAAACTTGTTACGCCTAAAAGAGAACAAAAGGCTAATAGCATATTGTGGTACAGTAATTAAAAGGATTTAGGGTGCGATGTAGACAGGAAAAAACGTGTGTTTTAAGTCACCTAAAGAAGGTAATATATTATCATTATTGATGGGGGGGGGAGATGTTTATTAAAGCGTAGTGGTTAGCTTATAGGCTAATGATGTATTAGGGTGATGTTATACCTAGTACTAGGGATCCTCCAGTTTTATGCATGCAGAGATGGCATAGCTTATGGAGCAAATTCAAAATGTGGTATAGAATAAGATCACAAGTAGGAGTTGTAATACAGGTCCAGCCCGCATCACAAAACGGAGCTATGCATCACAACGTATCTATGCTTTCCCTAGCAGATTATGAATTTGTACACTATGTCTCATAGTAGGGTAACAAAGCACTCAATAAGATACCTAAACTATGCAGCTACTAATACAATAAACTCACTGTTTTGTCGTTAAATGTGCTGTTACAAAAGCTTCTGTAGCCTATTTATATTAAGCTATAGTAAATTATCAAAGGTATGCGAGCCATGGGTATAAGTAAAGGCGAAGTATAGGAGCTAGGATGGGATCTTTATAATATAGAGCGCTCCTAACTATGAAAACCTACTCCTTAATATGCTAACTGGACCCTGTTGCTTGGATTGATGTGGGAGCAAAAATAGGACTATAGGAGCCAGAATGGAATCTTTACATTTAAAAACACACTTAACTATGAGAGACTGCCCCTAAAATAGTATGGGACCCTGAATTGGGATTGGAGCAAATGGCACACTCTATATAACTTAAATGACAACAATGTAGTTGCAGCATTATAGGAAAAGGGGTGGAGTAACTGAACATTATATAACAGCTACATGACAAGACTTAATAAATGTTAGGGCGCAGCCTCGGCTGCTGGCAATGCCCACGTTGTAGTGAAATAAAACTCAGTATTTACATTATTAAGCCTCTAGGTGAGGTCTGCAGATGCTAGAAAGAGTAATGGAATGAGGAGTGGCTCACAGGTGTAATAAAAAGAGTGTTATCCCAAAATACAGCTGTAAATAGAGATAGACTGCAGGGAGAGACACCTTTCGCAAGTACTATGAAAAGCAGAGCCTCATGTAGAGAAAGACAAAACAGTGCAGAAAACACTTGTGCGTACATTATGGTGTCCAACACCCAGTATAATCAGAGTAATGTGAGTAAAACACAATAATATCTACAGTGAATACATCTAAAACTGTTTGATAGTAGCTCTTGGAACCTCCCAGAGTGTACACTTAAGATATATCCAAATAGGACTGCAAATGGCAAACGACAGAATCTAAACATCTGTTAACATTCTAGCAATAACATCAAAGAGTCTGTATATATAAACCCTAGAACAAATAACAATAAGTAACTTCTGCGTCAATAATAATGCTTGAAGAACCTGCTAGTGGACCCAGGCACAATCAAACTTGAATAAACTGTAGAGCATCTGAGTTTCTGAGTTTGTGCCCAAGTACAGACACTCATCCCATGCCAGATCGCGGGGCTGAACGGGCTCCTTGGGCCGACTGCACCGGCCAGCTACACACTGCTCCTCTGCTTGGCTGAAGTGCCATAAGCAGCTCTGAGTGAGTGACCCGATAGTGATCATGTCGCTACCACAGATGTCCTGGGATTCGTGCAGGGACTTCTCCGGAGTGTGGAGGTACAGTCTCTGAGTGCCGCTCCTCAAACTGAGTTCCGATGTTGATCCCGGACCACAGCGATCACCTAGTGAGCAGGGTCTCCCATAAGCAGGTGAAAAACAAGGCATCCGTTGATCTGTCTTCCTCCAGTTTTGGACCTGGCTCAGCCGGTGCAGCTCTGCATCATAGAGTAGGGTCTCCGCCGTGTCACTGCATTTGTCAATAATTGTGTTCAGCGCCTCCTTGCCCACATCACATACTGTTTGCCATTGTAGCGCCAGAGTAGATGGGAAACAGTTTTCATTTACTTCGGCAAAGATCTTGCTGATATGCGTCTCTAGAAACCGGTAGGAAGTCTCAATAAGGCCCAAAGCTATTGTCTCCCAGTCCTCGACAGCCACCATTTTCCTTGTTAGGGAAGTTAGTAACGCAACTAGTGCTGCTTCACAGGCTGCTCCAATATCTCAGATCGGTAAGCTAGGTGCATATATCGAGTCACTATGCAGGTATTATGAACTTTTATCCTTGTCACTGCTAGTTCTGGGATCCTAGCTATTACGCTTGTAATCTGTACCCTCGTGGCTGTGTTGTGTGGGTTAGGTTGAGGGTAGATGGAGTTAGCAGAAGCCCAAACTCGTTCAGCAGGTTGCTGTATGAAGAGAACCCATAAGGATTTCAATAATGCTGTGTATCCATACAAAACCCATGATTTTACCCTAAATATTAGGCATTTGAGCCGGAGCTCCTGTATTGTACGTCCTGCTGCTTGGGTAGTTGGCTCCACCCCCCCCCCCCCAAACTAGGATAAATTAAATAAATTGATTTAAGGCTGGTTTATCAAGGATTGATGTAATCAATCTTTTGATAAATTAATCATTTTTTATTTTATAGTCCTAAACTGTACTGGTTACATCTCACAACTAACCAGACCAAAAAAACAGTGCTGTACTGGTAAAACCAGTATGTATGGTCACTTTACTCTTCCGCCACACTGCGAATCCGGTATTTGTTCTGAGCAGCGGCTCACTCTGGTGAGCTGGTCAGACATGTGTCCGTGATTGCTCAGAACGGCACCGGACTGAAAACAAAGACCGCAATGCGGTCACCTAAGCTACCCATTGCCCCCAAAGGGGCATTTGTATGGGCATTTCTCTTAAAAGGGCATTCAGCTCTTTTTCACTGTCCTTAAAAGGGCATTCAGCTCTTTTACAATTGCCCAAAGCCCTAAATCTAAAAAAAAAAAAACATCAAAAGAATGAAACAAAAACCTAACAATAACCCCATAAAATCTACTCACAGTTCCTGAAGTCCGGTCATCCATCTTCATCCAGGCAGTGAGAAGTCTTCATCCAGGCGGCGACACCTTCATCCATCTCAGGGACGTCTTCTATCTTCATCCCTGCGGCGCAGAGCGGAGCTATCCAGGATGACGAAGACATCCTGCACGGAGGGTCCTCTTCATACGGTCACCGCCATACACTGAAGTTGAATGCAAGGTAGTCATTTCAAAATGGTGTGCCTTGCATACCTATTGGCTGATTTGATTCTTCATATTCAAATTAGCCAAAAGGATGAGAGCTTCTGAAATCCTATTAGCTGTTCAAAACAGCCAATAGGATGAGAGCTACTGAAATCCTATTGGCTGATTTGAACATTTTGAAATGGCTACCTTGCATTCAACTTCAGTGTACGGCGGTGACCGTATGAAGGGGACGCTCTGCGCAGGATGTCTTATAGGATAGCTCCGCTCCGCGCCGCCGGGATGAAGATAGAAGACGTCCCCGAGATGGATGAAGGTGTCGCCGCCTGGATGAAGATGGATGTCCGGACTTCAGGAACGAACCGTGAGTAGATTTTATGGGGTTAGTGTTAGGTTTATTTTTCATTTTTTGGGGTGTTTTTTTTTCCGATTAGGGCTTTGGGCAATTGTAAAAGAGCTGAATGCCCTGTTAAGGGCAGTAAAAAAGAGCTGAATGCCATTTTAAGGGCAATGCCCATACAAATACCCCTTTAGGGGCAATGGGTAGCTTAGGTTTTTTGAGAGTTAGGTTTTTATTTTGGGGAGTTGGTTGGGTGGTGGATTTTACCCTTTTAAGGGCTATTGGTAGTTTATTGTAGGCTAGGGGGTGTTTTTATTTTGGGGGGCTTTTTTATTTTTATAGGGCTATTAGATTAGGTGTAAATGTTTTTATTTTTGATAATTTTGTTTATTATTTTTGTAATCTTAGTGTTTTTTATTTTTCTCAATTTATTGTTTATTATTTTTTGTAATTTTAGATTTTTTAATTTTTTTTCGTAGTTAGGTTTTTTAATTGGCAGGTTTTTTTTATTTTATTAGAATAGTAATGTTAGGTTAATTTATAGTTTAAACTTAGTTTTTTTAATTTCACAGGTAAGTTTTTATTTATTTTAAGATAATTATATTGTAATTTTAATTTAAAGTTAGGGGGTGTTAGGTTTAGGGGTTAATAAATTAATTTAGTGTTTTGCGATGTGGGGGCAATGGTTTAGGGGTTAATAGGTTTATTTAGGTGTCGGCAATGTCGGGGAGCGGCAGATTAGGGTTTAATAATTTATTTAGTGGCGGCAATGTCGGGGAGCAGAGGATTAGGGGTTAATAGCTTTTATTAGTGGCGGTGATGTCGGGGAGCCGAGGATTAGGGGTTATTAACTTTATTTAGTGTGGCCGATGTCAGGGAGCGGCGGATTAGGTGTGTTTAGACTAGGGGTTTATGTTAGGGTGTTAGGTTTAAATGTAACTTTCTTCCCCCATAGACATCAATGGGGTTGCGTTACGGCGATCACCATTTTGCACTTTTTTTTAACACTTTCTCCCCATTGATGTCTATGGGGGAAAGAGTGCACGAAAACGTAAACTGGGCCCTTGGCTTTTGTACGGTATGGAGCTTAACGCACCATAACGCACAGCACAAGGAGGCTTTTCAGTAACTCGTGATGGCAGCGCTATGGAGAGTGAAATAACACACATTTTTTGGCATTATTTTCGCATCCTGTTTAGCGCAAAACTCGTAATCTAGGCGTAAGAAAATAAGTTTATAATGTTATTCATCAAGATTACATGTGTTGTCAGTTACACAAGATAACACCTGCAATGTAGCTGTCCTCTATTTCCCCTTTTAACACAAGAGAAGGCCTCTCTTGGGCCTTGCCTGATACGTTGTTCAAGATATCATAGGGGTTATATAATATCAAGGTCGTTCATTGCTGAAAAAAGAGAAACAAAAACACTGCTATAGAATTAGAATTATGTAAAAAACAAGAACAATTAAAGGCCACAACTGAGCCAACTATTAATATGCTAGGATATAAAGCACACTTGGCATATAAGAGGAAAAGCTTTCTCTATAGAAAAAGGGTGGTATTAAATCCATAGGGGTGGAAGATGTAAAATAATTAGGCCAAACATTTCTCACATAATAAAAAGTTATCAGATGTTAATGTCAGGTGAAGTAATACCGCCCTCTAGTGAACAAAAAGCTAAATATAATATGTATGTAAAAATATTTTTCTTAGGTAGTGGGACCATATAGTTAATTTCTCTTCCCATCTAAACATATACTGACACTATGTACCTAATAATGTAGTGCCCTAGCCCCCCCACAGACAGAACTCAAGTCAAAGACATATAGGATTTGTACTGATAATTATATATTTAGGTTCAAGTTTACAACATAGCCATTGCAGTAACCTTATTTAAATAATGTTGATCTAGGCTCATAATAAAAATGGAGCTATAATATGTCTCTTATTGCCACTAAATAAAGTAAAATATGTTAAGCTAACTAAACTTTTAAGCTTCACATGAAGGTATTATAATGGAGGGTATATGTACAACATTACTTTTGAGCTCTTATTTTAGTGATATCTGTGATTTAACTTTCTTTAAGCAGTATCACTAATAAAAAACATAACACACTTTATTAAGTTAACCAGAAGTATTAGCTGTCCTCTAGTTTACCCCAACTAAAATCTCCTTCTCCAAACAGCTGCCGTATTATGAGCATAGACCATGCAAGCTCCAAGAGTCTTGGTAAAGACATTACAGGGAAAGCCAAGTCTATTTGTGAAATGCAAGATTTGGGTGAGCTTGCTGTTTGTACCGGGTCCCAGTGAGGATCCAGTGTAAAAGTATGGTGATCCAGATTCATCTCTTACTTGCCAGGGACCCAATGGCATAAAATCGGTCCATAATGTTATCTGTATGGAATTTTATTGAGTATGAGACAATTGAGCGGTGGTCGGTTAGTGGTGGTAAATTCTAGGGTTGGTACGTCAGGAATATCAAGCGACATCGCAGGGGACCTGCCCTCCACCCACCATGATGACATAATATTTGAGTGATCTGTGGCTGTAGGGTTACTCTTCATAGATGACAGTCTCTTAGGGGTTGGTTGAGGTGTCCAGTGGGGCCTTTTAGCAAAGGAAGGCGCAAAACCGCCCGTGGTACTGGTGATCCGTATTTTTCCTATATCGGTATCTTGGCCTTGTTGTTCGACGGTGTCTAATTAAATGGTATGGCACAGACAGGGAAAGGATCCTCTATATTATTAACTGGCTGAGAAAGTCCCATAGTGTCATCTTTATTGCCTTTTATTTGTCCATTAAAGATTGTAAGAGCTCCTCCACTCTAGAATAGATGGCTTCTAAGTGCTGTAATAGCATTTCGGCAAGCTTAGCTCCTGGTTATAAGTATAAGTCTCCTCAAGCTGAGGTTTTAAAGATGAGTATTGCGGTCTGTTATGTTAGAACAGAACAGTCCAATTATTGCAGTGTAACCCTGTCTCCTGGGGGGTTTACCTATTACTGAGCTGCCGGGGGGGTTTACCTATCACTAAGCAACCACTCTAGATTGTATATGTCCAATCCGTGGCTCCAATGTCATGAACGAAGCTGTAGCAAAGCCTCACGAAGTAGGGCAATAATTAATCTTGAAAATCTTATATAGAATGCTATTAAAAATATTTGATAGCCGGCGGGTTATCAAAGGTTCTTCCAGAGCTCATAAGATATGAGTCCTTTCCCAAACACTGCTAGGACACGCCCTCTTAATACTCTTTTTTTAATTTGTTTTATGTCACATTTATTTTAACCATAACATTTTACTTGAAGTCTCAGTTCATGCTATTTAATCTAGTACTTTTTGGCTATCACTCAAGCTGAAGCCATAACTTTCAACTTGTAATACAACAATATATAGAGCAGTAACAATATCTATTGAAAGAATAGAGTGGGTCCAGCGATATTGATATTACGCCCCACACTATCATTAGCGCTTCACTTGTAAATTATCGGGTATTAAAACTTGTTGGCTAAAATGTTTAACAAAACCTTTTTTTAGCATATTATTAGATTATAAGATACAAGTTAACAATTTAGTGTTATACAGGCAAGACTCATAATTATCTAAATTTATATATTAAACCCATAATGCAATGGAACGCATATTTACATCATGCGGTACTTTCCCTATCATGCCGTATGACGTATATATACTATTGAGCTGAGGAAGCTCCAGCAGTCTCAACCATTAAGTTACAGCCGAGAGCTGGAGTTCTTGAGGTCCAGGGATCTGCCTGCATATGGAACCGGAGTATGATCAGTGCTCTGGATCTATATGAAGGCCGATGCCTGATCATTACAGACTGTAACACTGTGTGGTGCCTTACCCTGCAGAAAATAAAATGAAGGGAGAGGGAGGGAGGGAGGGCCGGGGAGCTATGCTACAGAAAAAATTGTGGGGTGAGGGGATGTGGGCCCTAGCCAATGATCGCGGGAAGGGGGGCCTACTACAGAATTTTTTTTTTAAATGTATGTATAGGTACCGGATGACTGCAGACAGTGGGAGGGGGAGAGTTAAAGAGGTATTAGGGGGATCAGAGAGGTAGAGGGCTGTGGAGGATCACTGCACTGCAAAAAAAGACAAATGTATTTAGAAAAAAATAAAATAAAAAACTAAACTGCATACTGGCAGACTGTCTGCCAGTAACTAAGATGGTGGTGACCAGTGGGGGTGAGGGAGAGAAGAGAGCTGTTTAGGAGGGATCAGATAGAGATCAGTTGGTGGCAGGTGTCAGGAGTGAGGATAATCTCTACACTAAGTGGACGATAATCTTTTACTTCCCATAAAAATAAAAAAAGCCCTAATCTAAAAAAAAAACCACCCCAAAAAAAAACTAAGACTAACCCCCGAAATTGATACTCACCATTACTGAAGTCCGTCGATTCATCTTCTTCCAGGCGGTGAAAAGTCTTCATCCGGGCAGATCCATCTTCTTTCATATGAAGACTTTTCACCGCCTGAAAGAAGATGGATCGCCGGACTTCAGTAATGGTTAGTAACTATTTTGGGGTTAGTGTTAGTTTTTTTTTTAGATTAGGGCTTTTTTTTACTTTTATGGGCAGTAAAAGAGCTGAATGTCCATACAAATGCCCCTTTAGGGGCAATGGGTAGATTAGTTTTTTTTAAACTTACGTGTTTTTTTGGGGGGGGGTTCGTTTTCAAAAGCTTTATTGATGTTCAATGAGAGTTACATGAAGAAAGAAGTCAAATGAAGGCCTCAAGTGCCCATGGTTCAACAATATAAACAAACAGATCAAGACATTGCTGTTAAATAGGCATAGTTAGTCCATGTACAAATAACAGAATTCTTTCAGTTGAACAGCATGCAATGCAAATGTAAAGAGCTGCTGAGGGCTGATAGCCCTTGACTTGACATAACTAGTATAATGAATAGGGGTGTGGGGAGGGAAAAAGGAAAAGGAAGGGGGAGGGGTTCTACAGGCATGGGAATTACCAAGAAGGACATGGTCATCTATTGTAAAGGCTAGGTCAGTCTGTGGACAGGAGGTTGGGTTTCCAGACAGTGTCATGGTTATGTGTCCAATCTGCCCAAGTTAGTTCAAATAAATCTCAATTACCCAATTTGTAGAAGATATCCCTCTCCATAGTGTTTAAGTAGGCCATTGAACTACAAATTTTGGACCAACTGGGGGGGGGGTGTTCTTTCTTAATTTTACTGAGTTTAATTGACATGAAAAGATATATACATATGTATAAGTGATGTTTTGGTAGGGTGTGTACTCCTATGCGTAATACGGCTATAGCAGGCGATCTATGGAGAGATATGCTTAATTTGGACAATACTAGGAAGCAAGTGTTCCATAAGGGGTGGAGCTTGGGGCATTCGCACCAAATATGCATTGTGTTACCCTTCTGGCCACAGTTTCTCCAGCAATCAGGAGATGCACTCTAAAAATTTTTAGATAGTCTAGTAGGGACATAATACCAGTGCAGTAAAAGGTTTTGTATAAAGTTGTGCAGTGAATAGCCTTCTGCGTGAGTTCTAGGGTATGCCCCCAAGTATCTGCCTTTACTAAAATCCCTAGGAGGGACTCCCACCGTTGAAGATGAGCCGGTATGTCTGGGAAAGGGAGTATAGTCTAATAGGGTGTAATGGAAAGACAAAAGCCTACAAAGTCTGTCACCCTGATTCCAGACAGACTCCCAGGGGGTCAGTGGACGGGCCAACGTGGGCTTGAAACCCCAACTGACCAAAAAGCTTTTAATTCTGTGATAATCAAACGCTAAGTATCTCAGCGGTAAGAGGTCAGCTCCAAACTGGAAAATATGTTTAAAGTTATCCCTCGAGGTCATGAGCCAGAGGTCCAAGACTGTAGTGACCCCCAGCTGGGCCCATTTAAGAGGGTGGGTATCCTGCAAACCCATAAGGAGGCCAGCAAGAGAAGTTATAGAGGAAGGGTGCGGGGCTATATGTGGGGAATGACGGAGTTTGTCCCAGAAATTGAGGCATTCACGGATAATAGTATTTATCAAGTTTAGTTCTCTGCGACAATGCAGAGGGGTCCATATCAGGTCTCGTAAATCTAAGCTAAAAGGCAGTGAAGCCTGTTCAATGGCTCTCCATCTACACAACGAATGTTTAACCCAAGTTATGTGTTTTTTTTATTTTGGAGGTTGGGTGGGTGGTGTGTTGTAATTATAGGGGGTACTTTGTATTTTTTTTTTTTTTTTTAAAAGAACTGATTTCTTTAGGGCAATGCCCTACAAAAGGCCCTTTTAAGGGCTATTGGTAGTTTATTGTTATTGTTAGGTTTTTTTTTTTCTTTTGGGGTTGCTTTTTTCTTTTTAAGGGGGTATTAGATTAGGAATAATTGTTTTTATTTTGGATAATTTTGTTTGTTTTTTTCTGTAATGTTAGGTTTTTTAATTTTTGTAAGCTTAGCTATTTTTTTTTTCATTTTTGTAATGTTAGGTGTTTTTTATTTTGTGTAATTTTAGATTTTTAATATTTTCTGTAATGCTAGTTTTTTTCTGTAGTTTAAGCTTAGGTTTTATTTTTTTCACAGGTACATTTTTATTTATTTTAAGGCAGTTAGTATATTGTAACTTTAATTCAAAGTTGAGGGCGTTAGTCTTAGGGGTTAATAGTTTAATTTAGGTAGTCGCGATGTGGGGGATGGCAGTTTAGGGGTTAATAGGTTTATTTCAGTAATCATGATTTGGGGGGGCAGCAGTTTATTTAGTGTTGGCGATGTGGGGGACGGCAGTTTAGGGGTTAATATGATTATTTTAGAAGTTGTGATGTGGGGGGCCGGCGGTTTAGGGGTTAACAGCTTTATTTGTTAATTGTGATGCTGGGGTATGTCGAATTAGGGGTTAATAGTGTAGTTTA